>NC_086445.1:616691917-616709417 GCF_028390025.1 Pseudophryne corroboree
ACCTCGCCTTTATGAGGAGATCGTCCAAGTATGGGATAATTGTAACCCCTTGCTTCCGAAGGAGCACCATCATTTCCGCCATCACCTTGGTAAATATTCTCGGTGCCGTGGACAGGCCAAACGGCAACGTCTGGAATTGGTAATGACAGTCCTGTACCACAAACCTGAGGTACTCCTGATGAGGCGGATAAATGGGGACATGCAAGTAAGCATCCTTGATGTCCAGAGACACCATAAAATCCCCTTCCTCCAGGCTTGCAATGACCGCTCTGAGCGATTCCATATTGAACTTGAATTTCTTCAGATAAATGTTCAGGGATTTTAAATTTAAAATGGGTCTGACCGAACCGTCCGGTTTCGGTACCACAAACATAGTGGAATAGTAGCCCCTTCCCCGTTGAAGGGGGGGGGACCTCTACCACCACCTGCTGGAGAAAAAGTTTGTGAATTGCCTCCAACACTATCTCCCTTTCCATGGGGGAAGTTGGTAAGGCCGAATTTAGGTAACGGTGAGGGAGCATCACCTCGAATTCCAACTTGTATCCCTGAGACACAATTTGTATAGCCCAAGGATCCACCTGTGAGCGAACCCACTGGTGGCTGAAAAGTCGGAGACGCGCCCCCATGGCTCCTGGCTCCGCCTGTGGAGCCCCAGCGTCATGCGGTGGATTTAGTGGAAGCCGGGGAAGACTTTTGTTCCTGGGAACTAACTGCATGGTGCAGCTTTTTTCCTCTACCCCTGCCTCTGGCAAGAAAGGACGCACCTCTGAGAACTAAAGGACTGCATTTGGTAATACGGTGCTTTCTTAGGATGTGGAGGGACATAAGGCAAGAAATTTGATTTCCCAGCCGTAGCTGTGGAAACTAGGTCAGAGACCGTCCCCAAACAATTCCTCACCCTTATAAGGTAAAACCTCCATGTGTTTTTTAGAGTCGGTATCCCCTGTCCATTGCCGAGTCCATAAGACCCTTCTGGCAGAAATAGACATTGCGTTAACTCTAGAGCCAAGCAGGCAAAATGTCCCTCTGGGCATCCCGCATATATAGGACCGCGTCCTTGATATGTGCCAGGGTCAGTAGAACAGTGTCCCTGTCCAGGGTATCTGTGGAAAGGCTTGTCTTTTTTAAGTGCTGCTTGGATTTCTAAGTGTGAGTTTTAAACAGCAAAAAGGTGAGCAAGAATACAGAAAAAGGGGAGTTTTATAATACACAATCAGGAACACACATTTGCAGTACCATTAAACTTCTGGTGAGGCTGCAAGGGGCTGACCTTGTGAGTGAGTGAGTGAGTGGGTCTCTTACTTGGAGTAGCAGAGGGGCTGTGATTGTGCGTGTGTGAGGGGTATTTTTTATTTTTTTTGCAGGAGCTGGAAGCCGAGTGAAAAGGAGGTGCAGTGAGCTGGAACAACTGCAACTGCTAAGTGGAGTATAGGTGCCGCAGGAGAGAATACTACGGCTGCATAAAAGTGAAGGACCAAGACCCGCACAAAGATAGATGAGTATAAGCCAGCTTAATTATTGTATAAGTGAGATTGTTTGTCTTCTACTTTTTATTTTAGCTGCTTTTTCTTTGAGAGTAACAGGGAGTTAGACTTTACAAACAATATGGGAGGGGCTGTGATTGGGGACCTCACTCAGTGCATGTCGTGCAAGATGTATGCACACCTGGAGCTACCGGCCCAGTGTGATTACATCTGCACGAGGTGTGTGCGAACTGTTGCCCTGGAAGCCCAGGTAACTGATCTAGAGCAAACCGTTACGCGACTGAGGGAGATTCACAATATCGAGCGTAGTTTAGACAGAACGGTGGAGGAGTTGCGGAAGGGTTCACTGGTAGAAGAGGATGATGATCAAGTAGCCAGTTGGGTCACAGTTAGAAGGAAGAAAAAGAGGGGGAGGCTCGACATCTCCGAACTATCAAACCCGAACAAATTTGCCCGATTGGACGAGGAATCGGTGGATGATAGTGAAGAAATGACGGTGCCGGAGGAGACTGCTCCCTCTAGCATCCAGAGGAGCGGTCCCTCTGGCGCGGTTGGGATAAAAGATAGAGAGGTACCTAGTCAGATGGTGGTGGTAGGGGATTCTATCATCAGGAAGGCAGATAGGGCAATCTGCTACCGGGACCATGATCGCCGTACAGTCTGTTGTCTCCCGGGTGCTCGGGTACGGCACATCGCGGACCGGGTAGATAGATTGTTGGGAGGGGCTGGGAAAGACCCGGCGGTCTTGGTGCACGTTGGCACCAATGACAAAGTTAGCTGAAGGTGGGATGTCCTTAAGAAAGACTATAGGGATTTAGGAAAGAAACTGAAGGCAAGGACATCTAAGGTAATATTCTCGGAATTATTACCCGTGCCACGCGCTAGTCCAGGGAGGCAGAGGGAGATTAGGGAGGTAAATGTGTGGCTTAGGGATTGGTGCAGGAAAGAGGGGTTTGTGTTCCTGGAACACTGGGCGGACTTCTCAGTCAGGCGCCATCTCTTTTGTCATGACGGATTGCACCTGAATGAGGAGGGGGCAGCGGTGCTGGGGGGAAGGATGGTTAGAAGGTTGGAGGAGATTTTAAACTAGGAGCCTGGGGGGAGGGTTTAGCTAGAAACTACGGGTCATGCAGTGAGAATAGTGGGGATGGCGGTAGTAAACGAAATGGGGGAGAAGTTGGGGGGAGGGTTAGAGCAGGCGGTAAGGTTACTAACATTGGTACTAAAAGGGATTTTACCAAAGCACTAACCAATGACTATTACAGGTCATCATTGCTACATAAGGTGAAAGATGTCCCTAACGCAAGGGAAAATACTTATCTTAGTTTTATGTATGTAAACGCCAGAAGCATTACTGGTAAAAAGGGTGAACTAGAAATACTTGCAGCAAGCAAACAGTATGATATTATAGGCATTACTGAAACTTGGTGGGATGAATCTCATGATTGGACAGTCAATCTGGAGGGCTATACACTGTTTAGGAGAGACAGACTAAATAAAAAGGGTGGAGGGGTGTGTCTTTACGTAAAAGCCGTTTTTAAAACCTGATATACGGGAAGATATTCAGGAGGGGACTGTAGACACTGTCGAGACATTATGGGTAGAAATTGCATGCGGGGAAAAAGGAATAAAAAAGTTAGTATTGGGTGTATGCTATAGGCCGCCTGGTATCAACGCATCTGATGAGGAATTGTTACTAAAGCAAATTGAAAGAGCAGCAGGAGTAGGAGACATAGTAGTGATGGGAGATTTTAACTATCCAGAGATAAACTGGAAAAACGATTCATGTGATACTGCTAGGGGAAATATGTTTTTAAACACACTTAATGAGAACTACTTAGTCCAACTAATTGAGGAACCAACTAGGTACAATGCAATCTTAGACCTGGTATTAACAAACAATGGGGATTTGGTATCAGGTATTATAGTAGGGGAACCCATAGGAAACAGCGACCACAATATGGTCACATTCAATATCAGTTTCCATAAACAGCCCTATACTGGCTCAACTAGGACTCTAAGCTTTAGCAAAGCAAATTTTGAAAAGATGAGGGTATTTTTCAGGGATATTGAATGGGAAGGTTTGTTTTTAGGAAAAAATACTACGGAGAAATGGGAGGTACTAAAATTCCTGCTAGCTAAAAATACACTCAAATTTATTCCTATAAGTAGCAAAAAAAGGAATAAAAATCATAAACCGATGTGGCTTAACAAAAAGATTAAGGAACTTATGGGCAAGAAAAGGCGAGCATTTAAAAAATACAAATCTGACGGGGAAGCAGAGTCATTTCAGCACTATAAGGAATGTAACAAAATTTGCAAAAAGGAAATAAGAGCGGCTAAAGTAGAAACTGAAAAACTAGTAGCAAAGGAAAGCAAAGCGAATCCCAAAAAATTCTTTAAATAGCAAGAGATTAAAGAAGGAGAGTATAGGCCCTTTAAAAGACAAGTTGGGAGTCTTAAGCAAAAATGATAATGACATAGCGGACACACTAAATGAGTTTTTTTCAACAGTATTCACTAGAGAGGACCCATTTCAGGGACTGACACACAATCTCAATAATGAGAATATCCCACTGATAGGTACTTATTTAAGCGAGGAAGTAGTCTGTGACTGATTAAAACATTTAAAGATTAATAAATCACCAGGGCCCGATGGTATTCACCCAAGGGTTCTAATGGAGCTTCACTCTGAACTGGCAAAACCGCTATCTTTGATCTTTAAGGATTCAGTTATCTCAGGTATGGTTCCCAAAGACTGGCGTATAGCGGAAGTAGTGCCTATATTCAAAAAGGGAAGTAAAGCTGAACCAGGTAATTATAGACCAGTTAGTCTTACATCTATAGTGGGGAAAGTATTGGAAGGTATTCTAAGAGATAGTATTCAGAAGTTCCTTGAAGTCAATAAGGTCATTAAAAGGAATCAACATGGGTTTATGAAGGACAGATCCTGTCAAACCAACTTACTTGGCTTTTATGAAACAGTAAGCGCAAACCTAGATCAGGGTAAAGACGTGGATGTAATCTTTTTAGACTTTGCCAAAGCGTTCGATACTGTACCATACATGAGACTTATCTACAAGCTACAAGAATCAGGGCTAGGAAGCACAATATGCACTTGGGTCAAAAACTGGTTAGATAATAGGGAGCAGCGCGTTGTGGTTAATGGATCTTTTTCAACTTGGACTGAAGTGCTAAGTGGTGTGCCGCAAGGCTCAGTATTAGGACCGCTATTGTTCAATATTTTCATTAACGACCTAACAGAAGGTCTAGAGAGCATGGTGTCAATTTTTGCAGATGATACCAAATTGTGTAAGGCTATAAATACAGAGGAGGATGCAGAGTCTCTTCAGAACGACTTAGTTAAATTAGAAGCATGGGCAGCCAAATGGAGAATGCGCTTCAACACAGACAAGTGTAAGGTAATGCACTGTGGTAACAAGAACAAAAATTACACCTAGCTACTAAATGGGGTAAAATTAGGGTATTCTGTACTGGAAAAGGACTTGGGTGTCCTCATAGATAGCAAGCTAAGCAGTAGTACCCAAAGTAGGACTGCAGCAAAGAAGGCTAGTAAGATATTAGCATGCATAAAACGGGGTATTGATGCTAGGGACGAGAGTATTATACTCCAGTTATATAAATCACTAGTGAGGCCACACCTTGAATACTGTGTACAATTCTGGGCACCGTACTACAAAAAGGATATCCTGGAGCTTGAAAAGGTACAGAGGAGGGCGACCAAACTAATTAAGGGCATGGAGACGATGGAATACAAGGAAAGGCTTGAAAGACCAGGCATGTTTAAATTGGAAAAGCGGAGACTAAGAGGGGATATGATCAACATCTACAAATATATAAGGGGACAATACACAGAGCTTGCGCGGGACCTGTTTTTGGTTAGATCAACACAGAGGACTCGTGGACACTCGCTCAGGTTAGAGGAGAGTAGATTCCGCACAATACGGCGTAAAGGCTTTTTCACGGTAAGGACAATACGTGTTTGGAATTCCCTGCCCGAGGGAGTTGTAATGGCGGAATCTGTCAACACCTTTAAGAATGGGTTAGATAAATTCCTAATGGATAAGGATATCCAGGGGTATGGTGCATAGTCATGCATTATAGTTACTATAAATAGGGATAAAATGCAACGGCTGACAGCAGCATCAGTCAGAAATTTTAGTCAAATCATGCATAGGAGACCACAAATAGGTTGAACTCGATGGACAATTGTCTTTTTTCAACCTCAGATACTATGTTACTATGTATCTAACTCAGGGGTGGGCAATTATTTCAGCTGGGGGGCCGCTTAACACTTCCAGCGAATATTCGAGGGCCACACACAAAATACTCAAAAAGAGTCCCCTTTTTACACATTACGGCAGACAGCGTGCCCTTTTTTACACATTACGGCAGACAGCGTCCCTCTTTTTACACATTACGGCAGACAGCGTCCCTCTTTTTACACATTACGGCAGACAGCGTCCCTCTTTTTACACATTACGGCAGACAGCGTCCCTCTTTTTACACATTACGGCAGACAGCGTCCCTCTTTTTACACATTACGGCAGACAGCGTGCCCTTTTTTACACATTACGGCAGACAGCGTCCCTCTTTTTACACATTACGGCAGACAGCGTCCCCTTTTTACACATTACGGCAGACAGTGTGCTCTTTTTACACATTACGACAGACATCGTCCCCCTTTTTTACACATTACGGCAGACAGCATTCCCCTTTTTACACATTAAGGCAGACAGTCCCTACCCCCCTTTCCTCCCCTCCCCTAAACCCATATTGCAGTTTTTAACTCCCCTCCCTCCCCACCCCTAAACCTATATGGCAGCTTAAGCACTGATCCAGGGGTTGGCTGGACAGGGGGTTTACCTGTTTGTCACCGTGGCAAACGATCCCCGCTGTCCGAAGATCCGCGCTGCTGCTGGCCGGAGTCACCACTGATGTGGCCTCTCCTGCTCCGGCTCGCTGCCCGCCGCTTCTCCTCACTGGCCACCGCTTAATCTCCTCCTCACAGGCCGCCGCTCCTGGTCACTGCAGTGCCCGCTCCCCGTGCCGCCCAGCTAGAGGAAATCCCGGTCAGCTGACTCTGTGACGTGACCGGGATTTCCTCAGCGGCGCCGCGTCTGAGAGCAGTGCAATGACAAGCGGCCTGTCGGGCCGCTTGTCATTGCACTCTGGTGGGGCACAGCGGGCCAGGCAGGATCGGTCCGCGGGCTACATCCGGCCCGCGGGCCGCCTGTTGCCCACCCCTAATCTAACTCCTCAGACAGAGAATCCGTCCATGCAGCTACCGCACTACACATCTAGGCCGAAGCAATTGCTGGCCTCAGCAGTGTGCCAGAATGTGTATAAACAGACTTCAGGATAGCTTCCTGCTTTCTATCCGCAGGATCCTTTAGGGCGGCCGTATCCGGAGACGGCAGGGCCACCTTCTTGGACAAGCGTGTCAACGCCTTGTCTACCCTAGGGGAGGATTCCCAGCGTAACCTGTCCGTTGGCAGGAAAGGATACGCCATAAGTAATCTCTTGGAAACTATCACCTTCCTGTCAGGGGAATCCCACGCTTTTTCACATAATTCATTTAATTCATGTGAAGGGGGAAAAGTCACTTCATGCTTTTTCTCTCCATACATATAAATCCTCTTGTCAGGGACAGGATTTTCCTCAGAAATGTGTAATACATCCTTCATTGCTACAATCATGTAGCGGATGGCTTTAGTCATTTTAGGCTGCAACTTTGCCTCATAGTCATCGACACTGGAGTCAGATTCCGTGTCGACATCTGTGTCAACTATCTGGGATAGTGTGCGCTTTTGAGACCCTGACGGCCTCTGCGCTGTAGGATCAGGCTTGGGTTGAGACCCTGACTGTCCCCCGGTTACAGTTTTATCCAATCTGTTATGCAAGGAGTTTACATTATCATTTAACACCTTCCACATATCCATCCAATCAGGTGTCGGCACCGTCTGCGGCGACACCACACTCAGCTGCACTTGTTCAGCCTCCACGTATCCTTCCTCACCAAACATGTCGACACAGGCGTACCGACACACAGCACACACACAGGGAATGCTCTGACTGAGGACAGGACCCCACAAAGGCTTTTGGGGAGACAGAGTATGCCAGCACACACCCCAGCGCTATATAACCCAGGGATTACACTGTACCTTAGTGTTTACCCTGTAGCTGCTGTTAATATATATACTGCGCCTAAATTTATGTGTGCCCCCCCCCCCCCCTCTTTTTTACCCTTTAATGCACCTGTATACTGCAGGGGAGAGACTGGGGAGCGTCCTTCCAGCGGAGCTGTCTAGAGAAAATGGCGCTGGTGTGCTGAGGAAGAAGGCCCCGCCCCCTCAGCGGCGAGCTTCTGTCCCGCTTTAATGTGTAAAAAATGGCGGGGGCTCGGGCATATATACAGTCCCAGACTGTATATATGCCTCTTTTTGCCATAAAGGTACTTAATTGCTGCCCAGGGAGCCCCCCCCTGCACCCTGCAGTGACCGGAGTGTGCGGTGTGCTGTGCTGTGCGCCACCTTAAGTGAAGACAGGAGTCTTCAGCCGCCGATTTCGATGTCTTCTTGCTTCTGCTGCTTCTGTTCTTCTGGCTCTGCGAGGGGGACGGCGGCACGGCTCTGGGAACGGACGATCGAGGACAGGTGCCCGTGTTCGAACCCTCTGGAGCTAATGGTGTCCAGTAGCCTAAGAAGCACAAGCTAGCTGCAAGCAGGTAGGTTTGCTTCTCTCCCCTTAGTCCCACGTAGCAGTGAGTCTGTTGCCAGCAGAAGCTCACTGAAAATAAAAAACCTAATAAATACTTTCTTTACTAGTAAGCTCAGGAGAGCCCACTAGGAGCACCCAGCTCTGGCCGGGCACAGATTCTAACTGAGGTCTGGAGGAGGGGCATAGAGGGAGGAGCCAGTGCACACCAGATAGTACCTAATCTTTTCTTTAGAGTGCCCAGTCTCCTGCGGAGCCCGTCTATTCCCCGTGGTCCTTACGGAGTTCCCAGCATTCACTAGGACGTCAGAGAGATCGATATATATATATATATATATATATTTATATATATATTTTATATATATATTTTATATATATATTTTATATATATATATATATATATATATATATATATATATATATATATATATATATATATATATATATATATATATATATATATATACATACATACACACACACATACATACATACATACACAGGTTGAGTATCCCATATCCACATATTCCGAAATACGGAATATTCCGAAATACGGACTTTTTTGAGTGAGAGTGAGATCGTGAAACCTTTGTTTTTTGATGGCTCAATGTACACAAACTTTGTTTGATACACAAAGTTATTAAAAATATTGTATTAAATGTCCTTCAGGCTGTGTGTATAAGGTGTATATGAAACATAAATGAATTGTGTGAATGTACACACACTTTGTTTACTGCACAAAGTTATAAAAAATATTGGCTAAAATGACCTTCAGGCTGTGTGTATAAGGTGTATATGTAACATAAATGCATTCTGTGCTTAGATTTAGGTCCCATCACCATGATATCTCATTATGGTATGTAATTATTCCAAAATACGGAAAAATCCCATATCCAAAATACCTCATTTTATTCAACCGTTTAAGATATAATAAAATCCAGTACATCACTCACCTATATACCCGTCACCATCACCATGTGTCACAAACAGCTGTAGCCGTTTCTCAAACCGCCCGCTGAAGATGACGTCATGACGCATCCAGCGCCTCCTGACGTCATCCGTCGCACACCACGTGACCAACACCGCATCTGTTGCCAAGCAACCAATATTACAAATACGGATCACCATGCCACTTCCTGTATCATGTAAACATACTTAAACAGCGCTGATCAATATATATTTATTTATTAAGGGATTCATTTCATTCATTCATTTCATTCATTTAGCCCTTTTGGGGCCAATACATCAAGTTTAGAGATCCAATAGGCTTCCCTTTGTAATAGCTTTTTGTTTCGATCTCCACCACGGCTGTTCGGAGGAATAAAATCAATCATTCTATATCTTAAGGTAGTTAGCGGATGATTTTTCTCAGCAAAATGTCTTGCTACAGGTTGTTCGCTAGTACCTTTAATCAATGCAGTTCTAATAGCATGGCGATGATTCACTATCCTTTCTTTAAATTTAGTTTGTGTTTTTCCAACATAAGATAATGCACAAGGGCATGTCAATTGATAAACTACAAAGCAGCTATTGCAAGTCAAATGATGTTTTATTTTAATGGGCTTGCCTGTCTGTGGATGATTAAAGGTATCACCAGAAATCATAAACCCACATGTTACACATCCACACCGAAAGCATCCAGGTTTTCTAACAGACAGAAATGGACTCTTCTCACTGGGTGTAACAAAATTGGTTTTCACTAAGATGTCCCGTAGGTTCCTCCCCCTTGATTAACATGGCATCAACTGGGAGTTTGTTAAACCAATCTCAGGATCCGTTTTAATTAAAGGCCAGAGTTTTTTGGAACTCTTCTGTATATTGGATGACATGGTAGTAAATTGGGATACCCAAGGGATCCGATGTTTATTATCTTTATCTTTTATTTTGCGTTTAAGTAAATCAGCTCTATTGATAGCCAATACCCGTCTCTTGGTATCCAACAACAGTTGCCTATGATAACCTCTTGACACAAACTTCTCAATCATGGCATCTAGTTGAATAATGGTCCTCTCAGGATCACTATTGCGTCTATGCACACGGAGCATTTGTGAATAAGGTAACCCCATCTTCAAGCTCCGGATGGCAACTGTTATATTCAAGTAATGAATTTCTATCTGTTGGTTTGGTGAACAATGGGGTTGTTAACACATTATTCTCCTTTAGAATCCGTACATCTAGAAAATCAATAATATCTTGGCTCATTGTCCATGTAAACTTTACTGGACTAGGGGAGAGATTGTGCCCTTCCATTAACTTAATAAACAACTCCTGTGGCCCATTCCAAAAAATCAGTAAATCATCAATAAAACGCGTATAGAAATATATATGGGAAGAAATCTCAAAGTCACTGAAAAATAACAAATCTTCAACCATAAACAAATGTATTGGCATACGCCGGGGCCACAGAAGACCCCATAGCGCAGCCAGTCAGCTGTAAATAATACTTATTGTCAAACATAAAATAATTGCTTTTAAGTATCAGGTCCAATGCGAACAATATAATTTCAATATGGTCCTGTCTCATGGCACCATCACCCTTCAAAAGCTCACCCACAGCACGAATACCTTCATTATGGGGAATGACCGTATATAAACTTGATATGTCGGCAGTAATTAACCATAATTCATCAGGTAAATCGTGTAGAGCCATAAGTTTATTAAGCAACATAGTGCTATCCAACAAAAAATGTTTATGTCTCTGAACCAGAGGTTGTAAAATAGAATCAAGCCATACAGATGTTGGCTGGAACAGAGAACCCCGAGCAGAGATAATTGGTCTCCCAGGAGGGGGGGTTATCCCTTTGTGTATTTTAGGGAGCGTATATAGAATTGGAGTAATAGGGTGTGATGGTACCAATATTGACAGCATCCTTTCATCGATCAATGAAATATCCATAGCATGGGTAAGAACCTCAATCAGTTGTTTCCTAAAGGGAATCGTCGGATCACCCTTTAATACCTTATACACAGTTGTATCAGACAATTGACTGTAGATTTCATTAGCATAATCAATTGAATCCTGTAAAACAATTGCTCCGCCCTTATCGGCGGGGCGAATGATCAAAGAAGCATTATTAGACAAAGTGCTAAGTGCATGTCTCTCTAGTGAGGTCAAATTAGGGTATGGACACAGTTCTTTATCACTTTGTGCATCTCTTTTGACCTGATGGTCTAGTGTCCGAATAAAAGTTTTTATTGAGGCGTTATTGGAAACAGGGTCAAAACTGGACTTTTCACAGAACTGAGTAAGCTGAGGTGGTATGGAAGTGGTGTTCATACTAGAAGGCTGCTGATTTTTATGAAAATATTCCTTCAGTCTCAGTAAGCGATTGAGCTTATATTTCTCGATTTGCCATCGGAATTCATCATGAGAATTAGAAGGAATAAATGAAAGACCTTTCTGCAGAACACTGATTTCACTAGAAGATAATTTGTAAGATGACAAGTTGTAAATTATTTCCTCCGTGGGAGGGGGGGTTTCCACTTCTTGCCCCTCTGGTTCTGCCTCCCTCTTCTAGTGTGCCGTCGTGTATAATATGTCCCCTGTTCCGGGTAGTCACGGCTAAAGGGCCAGAAGGTTTTCGTCTATTTATATATCTAGGACGTTCCCCTTCACTAGAATTTTCCAATGAGGAATCCGTGTCCATTTGTGTTCTGGGATAATTACGTCTAAAAAAAGGCTTGCGTCGCCCATATTCAGTCTGACCCCCTGAAATCCAGCGATATACCTGGTGATTCTCATAATCTAGTTCAACTTTACGTAATTTCTCCTTCTTGAATTTAATAAGGTCTTTTTTATAAGCACTCAATTGCACTGATAATTTCTCAGTCCAGTTAGTTTCAACATCCGCCTGTAAAGTGGGTAATGCGATCTTTTCAAAATTGGTAATTTTTTCTGATAGATTAGACAGTTCTTTTTTGGTCTGCTCAATTACCAACAAGATCAAGTCGTAAGAACATTTATTAAGTATGGCAATCCACTTCTTACAGAACAGAGGATCTAATCGTCCAATTGTAGGACAATTATGTACACGAAATCCACGAGGGATTTTTTTGGACTTGTAATAATCACTTAGTGAGATGCCATGCAATTTAAAGTCGACCTCTTTTTTCTTGAGGCGCAGCCAATCTCGAAAAATAACTTCAGTGGACCCAGATTCTATTTCATCATCCAATATCTCCTTATATACAATATCATCAGCCTCAGTCTCAGAATAAGAGAAAGCATCTCCCACAGGGTCTTTTACAGGATCAAACAGCAGATCAGAATTCTCCTCGGGTAATTCCGCCATAATAACAGAGTATTCCAAATCCAAAAAAGTATGTGTTTAATGGAAGCTGGGCAACATTATGCAGTAAAGTGCATGTGGCATAAAAAGGTGCATTGATCGATGAAAGGATGCTGTCAATATTGGTACCATCACACCCTATTACTCCAATTCTATATACGCTCCCTAAAATACACAAAGGGATAACCCCCCCTCCTGGGAGACCAATTATCTCTGCTCGGGGTTCTCTGTTCCAGCCAACATCTGTATGGCTTGATTCTATTTTACAACCTCTGGTTCAGAGACATAAACATTTTTCTCTTTCATCCATCTGGGGGACGCTGCGCCATTACTTGTGGGTTAGAGGTGTGTGGTTGTGGAGTTTGGCACAGAACTATTAAAACCTGACTCCTCCCCCCTCTAACCCCTCCCATCTCCTTCCTGCCTAGCCAGCACCCCAGTTTTAGTTTTGTGCCTGTGGAGTACAGACACAGTTTTTATTTCTCCTAATTTTTCTTTATTTTTTCTTTATTTTTCTTTATTTTTCTATACCTAGTCCCTGTTTACAGGTGACAGGTATAAATGGAACAAGGATGCTGTCAGAAAGGGCCACCATACCTTGGTCACTGGGGCCTTTTGATTCACACGACAGATCAAAGAGGTACTGGACAGCCACAATCTGTCACTGGCAGTATTGGGCTGTCCCTAACGGTTTTTATTATTTATTATTTATTAATATTTATTTATTTTACTAATTTTAGTATTATTTTTACTTTATCTCCCTCCCCCCCCCCCCGGCGCAAGCCCGCCAGCGGGAGCTGTGCCGGAGACCTGTACCCATACAGCCGCAGTACTGTCTGAAGGGCTGTGGGGACGGGACGGGGATCCCGGAGAAGCCGCCGCAACAGTCGCTATACTTAGCAACGCGCGGCGGCCCGAACTTCCGGTTGGTCGCGAGAGGAGAGCAGGGACGGCTTCCCGCTCTGTTCTGCCCGCGCGCACGTCATGATACCATCTACAGTGACAGGGGGACGCTGTGCTCGCTACCTGAACAGAACAACTTGGGGTGGCGGCACGCGAGAGCCGCAGACTTTCGGCTGCAGCGCGCCTACTGAAGCTGACAGGCGCTTCATTGTTCAAGAAGGGACGGACTCCCGCCCTCCACTACCACGCGCGCACTCTCGTCCAGGTATGCAGGGCTCCGGCCGCCATCTTCTCCAGAGGCAGTACGGGGGACACTGTGCAGCGCTCACAACAAAGGCTGATCACCTAACAGCAAGTATATTTTGGGACACAGTATAAATTCACTGTAGATTTACATTGTGTCATGCTATACTTTTAGGGGAGGTAATTTTTGCAATATATAATATGCATTGAACACAGTATGATTCATAGTATATTACAATATACAACAATATGTCAAAGTATTGGAAAAGAGAATAAATGAATTAATTACTTATGAAATCTACAAAGGGTAAGACCGCCTCGGTGGTTTATTTTTTCCTGCTCACTATGGGGATCATAGCTAGCAAAGGGAAGCCCGGACGCAGGTACTCTGTGTTTCATGCTCTGGGGCATCTGTGGCGGACCAGCAGGAAAGTTCCGCGGATCAGTCTATGCCTCTATGGCTACAGTGGAAGCTCTATGGGCTCGAAATATGGGCTCAGTCTCTAAACAAATTTGTTAACTCTGCCGGCAGTTCTTCTGCTACAAAACGGCCGCAGCCGTTGCCCGCTATAACTTTTCCGGAGGAGTAGTTGGAAACATTCCCACTGGAGGATGGGGAAGTAGACCCAGAGTGGGATAATAGGATGAGGAGTTTTTCTACTAGCTCAGGTGTTAGATTCTGATATAAGCCATCCGTCAAACTCTTAATATTCAGAGTTCGGAGGTGGCGGGTTCTTCCTCTGCCTTTTTCAAAACACAAAAAAAAAAAAAAAGACAAGTTACTGTCTTTCCCCCTTATTCACACTTTGCGGATATTTGAAAGAGCCCTGACTTAAGTCGGATTCTCCTGTCCCAGCCCCAAAATAAATTTTAATTTATATAAGGGGGATACAAGATGTTGAGAAACAGACCCAAAAGGTAGACGCTCCTATTCACATTTAACAAAAGCTACGGTTATTCTTTTTGTACATGGGCAGTGCTGCTGGTGTGATGCTTGGCATTGCTGCCTTAGGGCGCTGAGGTCGTGGGTTCAATTCCCACCATGGCCCAAACTGTGAGGTTTGTACGTTTTAGTTGAAAGATCCTACAGATAGGAAGATTGAAACAATGATTAAATCTATGTTATCTTTATCAGGAATTTTCTACTCCCAATTCTAGCTAGCACTTGGGTCTTCATGGCCGCGGATGACTGGCTGGCACAGGTTGTATCTTGAATGCAGTCCCACGATCCATCGGAAGTCATTCAATTAGAAAAATGAGACCTTGTTAGAGTCTACTGCGCTACAATCCTGTATTTCTGCCTTGACCGTGACAGCAAGACGGTCTCTTTGATTTCGGGTTTGGGAATGCCGTTTCTGACTCGGAACAGAGCTTGACGGCGATACCCTTTGAAGGTGAGTTCTTTTTGGGTCGGAATTACAGAAGAGACTACAGGGGGCAAGAGCCCTTTTCTTCCATTTGCTCCTCAGAGACCGAAGACCACGAGGTTTCGGTCCTTTCGTACACAGGACAGAGGTAGTTTCCATCCCTTTCGTTCTTTCTCCAGGTTCCCACGAAGAGAGGCATTCAGAGGTAGAGGAACACAGGCGGCTCTTAGACCAGCCAGTAAACCTGCCGACATACCTACTGCATGACGGTTAACGATCTCTGGAGGGATCAATGACGATTCGGGCTCGGTTACGGCAGTTCAAGGAAGTGTGGCTCCTGTCAAAACCAGATCTGTGGGTGACGGAGGTCATATCCAGAGATTATATGTTACATCTCGAGGAACCAATCCCATATCGTGTGTTCGTCACTCCTCTCCAAAAACGCTCCCTCCAGACGTTGAGCTCTTCTTTATGCAACAGCCACTCTCTTACTAAATGGAGTGATTCTTCTAGTTCCCTCTCAGCAGAGAGGTCGGGATTTTACTCAGGTCTTTTTCTTGTGGACAAACCGTTTTGGCCAAAAGGGTTTGAATCCATATCTCTCAACCCAAAAGTTCAGAATGGAATCCATCCATTCGATTATCGCTACATAAAACCAGGGGAATATTTGGCTTCAGTGGACGTAGAGGACGTCTACCTGCATGTTCCTATTTGGACAGGTCGTCAATCTTGTCTGAGATACGCAGTCGGTCCTTGCCATTTTCAGTTTCTCTTCCCTTTGGTCTATCCACGGCTCCTCAGGTATTCACAGGGTGTCAGCATTACTCCGTATTTAGATGATCTTTTCATCAGGACTGTCAGAGTGAATCCTTCACCAGAACTTGCGTCTCACGATAGAGACTCTATAGTCATTCAGATGGATAATAACTTTTCCACAGTCATCTTTACTTCCTTCCCAGAAAATGATATTTCTGGGATTCTTATTCGACGCTACCAACCAGAAAGCGTTTCTTCCTCACGGACAGGACCTCATCTCGAATTACAGCTAATCCGCTTGTCTGTAAAGACTCGTCGGTCGCTTCGCTGGTGGCTTCACAGCCCAATTTGACCAAAAAGGGTACCGTTCACGATTTGCTCTTGAGGGATGGTCACCACAGACGCAAGCCTCAGAGGTTGAGGGGCGGTGTTTCAGACTCCTTACTTTCAGACGTTCTGAAACAGTCGAGTCTAAGTTACAGATCAACATCTTGGAGTTGAGGGCAGTCCGGTAGGCATCCTTCGGATTCAAACCATGGTAAAGGGTAATCCAGTACGGGTTCAGCCCGACAACGCCACGGCAGTTACTTAAATAAAGGAACTCGAAACTGGACCGCCAGGAAGGCAGTCGCTCAGATTCTCACTTAGGCAAAACATTGGGTTCAGATTATACCCGTGATTCACATTCCAGGAGTCGAGACCTGGGAAGCGGTTTTCTTAAGCCGTCACACGGTGCATAAGGGAGAGAGGGGGCTTCACCAGGAGGTGTTTCTGACTCTAGTAGCCCGGTGGGGGATGCCCGATGTAGATCTGACGGCGTCTTGTCTCAACAATAAACCTCCTCTCTAAGGGTCGCGTACTCAGGACCCTTAAGCAATTCTAATCAATGAACTGACGGCGCTGTGGCACTTTCAACTGGGATATGTGTTTCCACCATTTCCACTGATTCCACGTCGGCTTCAACGCGTTCAGAGAGAAGGTCTTCCAATCATTCTGGTGGACCCAGATTGGCCACGATGACAGTGGTACACTCTTCTGCACAATAGGGTCGTCGAGGAACCATCCCGACCCTCTCTGCTCTAGATCTTATGATTCAAGGACCATGTCACCACACAGGTTTGGTCGGCTGACTTTGACGGCTTGGTTCTTGAATCCAATATTTTAAGGGGAAAAAGGTTTTTTCTCGTCCTGTTGAGTAAAGATAACCGGTGGCTTCTGGAATTTACATTGCTTGGTGTGAAAAGCGTGGTTTAACACCGGATGTGTTTAGAGTTTCCTCGTCTGTTATCCTGCATTCAGGAGGATCTCAATGAGGATCTCAGACTTCTTCACTAATGGGGTCAAGTTTCTACTTGGTCGACTCTTCTTCATAGGAGACTGGCTATCACTCCAGAAGTTCAGACGTTCCTTCAGGGAGTTCTTCGGATTCAGTCACCTTTTTTTGTTCCTCCCTGGGACTTTAACTTAGTCCTTACGTTTTTTTTTAGAAACCTCCATTTCAACCTTTGGAATCTGTACAATTGCGGTATATAACGTTCAATGTCTTCCGATTGACAATTTCCTCCAAAAGATGAGCATCTAAATTGGCAGCTCTTTCTTGCAGACCACCCTTGTTGGATTTTCATGATGATCGGGTGGTTCTGCGAACAAAACCTTCCTTCCTCCGAAGGTTGTGTCAGCGTTTCATCTAAATTAGGACATTGTCCTTCCAGCGTTTACT
>NC_086445.1:617014417-617098887 GCF_028390025.1 Pseudophryne corroboree
TTTCACTGTAAGAAAAACTTCTGTGTCCAGTATCATTCCCAAAAACGACAACCGCGTCATCGGAATCAACTGTGATTTTGGCAAGTTTAGGAGCCAACCATGTTGTTGAAGAACTGTCAGGGAGAGAGCAATGTTTTGCACCAACTGATCCTTGGATCTCGCCTTTATCAGGAGATCGTCCAAGTACGGGATAATCGTGACTCCTTGTTCGCGAAGGAAAACCACCATTTCCACCATCACTTCGGTGAAAATCCTCGGAGCCGTGGACAGACCATACGGCAACGTCTGAAATAGGTAATGACAATCCTGAATTGCAAACCTCAGGTAAGCCTGGTGCGGAGAATAAATGGGAACATGTAAATAGGCATCCTTTATGTCCACTGACACCATAAAACCTCAACCTATTTACCTACTTAACACTATGTCAAGGCTTTCTTATACTCCCCACATCACTCAGTGTCTACCTAATAATATTTCTTTATCCTTCCACCCTAGTCTCCTACACCTCCTCCTCTGTCTCCCCTCCATCCCTCTGTTTCCTTGCCCCTCCTTTCCTGTTACCCCACTTTCATTTACCTCTGCCCCATGGTCCTGCTACCCCACAACTCAGCCCTGCTCCCTCTCTCCCTTCCCTGTCACCTCCCCATACCCCCATCCACATCACACTGACCTCCCTCCCTGCCCACCTCCTGCAGTTTCCCCTCCTAGCTCAGGCACCCGTACCATCACTACTCTCTCATCATCCCTGCCCTCAAAGTTAATCTCACCTCATCGCTACAGCAACCCTGATAATCTCATTCACATCTCTCCCACAAACTCATACCCCCTATCCTGTGCCCTCTGGAATGCCAGATCTGTTTGTAACAAACTGGTCCCCACTCATGACCTTTTCATTTCCAACTTCCTCCACCTACTAGCCATTACTGAAACTTGGATTACACCCTCTGACACTACTTCTCCTGTTGCTCTCTCTGCTCACATTCACACACACACACCCCGACCTGGGGGTCGCCATGGGGGTGGTGTTGGGGTCCTTTTACCTTCTAGTTACTCCTACCATCTCATACCACCAGAACCATCCCTTACATTCTCTAATTTGTGGTCCATGCCATACGCCTCTTCCAACCAGTCCATCTTAGAGTAGCTGTCATTTACCGCCCCCCTGGCACTGCTTCCAAATTCATCGACAACTTTGCTTCCTGGCTTCCTCACTTCCTCTCTTCTGACATTCCCTCCATTATCCTAGGCGATTTCAACATCCCTATTGACATCCCCACACAATCCCCTGCCTCTAAACTTCTTAACCTCACCTCTTCACTTGGTCTCTCCCAGTGGACCTCCTCACCCTCCCACGTTAATGGGAGCTCACTGGATCTGGTCTTCACTCACCGCTGTGATATTTCTGATTTCTCTATCGTCCTAGTGGATGCTGGGGTTCCTGAAAGGACCATGGGGAATAGCGGCTCCGCAGGAGACAGGGCACAAAAAGTAAAGCTTTAGGATCAGGTGGTGTGCACTGGCTCCTCCCCCTATGACCCTCCTCCAAGCCAGTTAGATTTTTGTGCCCGGCCGAGAAGGGTGCAATCTAGGTGGCTCTCCTAAAGAGCTGCTTAGGAAAGTTTAGCTTAGGTTTTTTATTTTACAGTGAGTCCTGCTGGCAACAGGATCACTGCAACGAGGGACTTAGGGGAGAAGAAGTGAACTCACCTGCGTGCAGGATGGATTGGCTTCTTGGCTACTGGACATCAGCTCCAGAGGGACGATCACAGGTACAGCCTGGATGGTCACCGGAGCCTTGCCGCCGGCCCCCTTGCAGATGCTGAAGTAAGAAGAGGTCCAGAATCGGCGGCAGAAGACTCCTCAGTCTTCTAAAGGTAGCGCACAGCACTGCAGCTGTGCGCCATTTTCCTCTCAGCACACTTCACACGGCAGTCACTGAGGGTGCAGGGCGCTGGGAGGGGGGCGCCCTGGGAGGCAAATGAATACCTAATTTGGCTAAAAATACCTCACATATAGCCTCCGGAGGCTATATGGAGATATTTAACCCCTGCCAGAATCCGTTAAGAGCGGGAGACGAGGCCGCCGAAAAAGGGGCGGGGCCTATCTCCTCAGCACACAGCGCCATTTTCCCTCACAGAAAGGCTGGAGGGAAGGCTCCCAGGCTCTCCCCTGCACTGCACTACAGAAACAGGGTTAAAACAGAGAGGGGGGGCACTAATTTGGCGATATGCTTATATATATATTAAGATGCTATAAGGGAAAACACTTATATAAGGTTGTCCCTATATAATTATAGCGTTTTGGTGTGTGCTGGCAAACTCTCCCTCTGTCTCTCCAAAGGGCTAGTGGGTCCTGTCCTCTATCAGAGCATTCCCTGTGTGTGTGCTGTGTGTCGGTACGTGTGTGTCGACAGGTAGGAGGACGATGTTGGTGAGGAGGCGGAGCAATTGCCTGTAATGGTGATGTCACTCTCTAGGGAGTCGACACCGGAATGGATGGCTTATTTAGGAAATTACGTGATAATGTCAACACGCTGCAAGGTCGGTTGACGACATGAGACGGCCGACAAACAATTAGTACGGTCCAGACGTCTCAAAAACACCGTCAAGGGTTTTAAAACGCCCGTTTACTTTAGTCGGTCGACACAGACACAGACAGGGACACTGAATCCAGTGTCGACGGTGAATAAACAAACGTATTCCTTATTAGGGCCACACGTTAAAGGCAATGAAGGAGGTGTTACGTATTTCTGATACTACAAGTACCACAAAAGAGGGTATTATGTGGGATGTGAAAAAACTACCATAGTTTTTCCTGAATCAGATAAATTAAATAAAGTGTGTGATGATGCGTGGGTTCCCCCCGATAGAAAATTATGGGCGGTATACCCTTTCCCGCCAGAAGTTAGGGCGCGTTGGGAAACACCCTTTAAGGTGGATAAGGCGCTCACACGCTTATCAAAACAAGTGGCGGTACCGTCTATAGATAGGGCCGTCCTCAAGGACCAGCTGACAAGGCTGGAAAATATAATAAAAAGTATATACACACATACTGGTGTTATACTGCGGCCAGCGATCGCCTCAGCCTGGATGTGCAGAGCTAGGGTGGCTTGGTCGGATTCCCTGACTAAAAATATTGATACCCTTGACAGGGACAGTATTTTATTGACTATAGAGCATTTCTATATATGCGAGATGCACAGAGGGATATTTGCACTCTGGCATCATGAATAAACGCGATGTCCATAACTGCCAGAAGATGTTATGGACACGACAGTGGTCAGGTGATGCAGATTCCAAACGGCACAGTATGGCCGTATACAGGAAGAGGACTTGTTTGGGGTCGGTCCATCGGACCTGGTGGTCACGGCAACTGCTGGAAAATCCACCGTTTTTTACCCTAAGTCACATCTTTGCAGAAAAAGACACCGTCTTTTCAGCCTCAGTCCTCTCGTCCCTATAAGATCATATCTGCCCAGGGATAGAGGAAAGGGAAGAAGACTGCAGCAGGCAGCCCATTCCCAGGAACAGAAGCGTTCCACCGCGTCTGACAAGTTCTCAGCATGGCGCTGAGACCGTACAGGACCCCTGGATCCTACAAGTAGTATCCCGGGGGTACAGATGGGAATGTCGAGACGTTTCCCCTTCGCAGGCTCCTGAAGTCTGCTTTACCAAGTCTCCCTCCGACAAGGAGGTAGTATGGGAAAAAATTCACAAGCTGTATTCCCAGCAGGTGATAATTAAATTACCCCTCCTACTACAGAAAAGGGGTATTATTCCACACTATATTGTGGTACTGAAGCCAGAAGGCTAGGTGAGACTTATTCTAAAAAATTTTTTTTTGAACACTTACAAAGGTTCAAATTAAGATGAAGTCACTCAGAGCAGTGATAACGAACCAGGAATAAGGGGACTATATAGTGTCCCGGGACATCAGGGATGCTTACCTCTATGTCCCAAAATTTGCCCTTCTCACTAAGGGTACCTCAGGTTCGTGGTGCAGAACTGTCACTATCAGTTTCAGACGCTGCCGTTTGGATTGTCCACGGCACCCTGGGGTCTTTACCAAGGTAATGGCCGAATTGATGATTCTTCTTCGAAGAAAAGGCGTCTTAATTATCCCTTACTTGGACGATCTCCTGATAGGGGCATAGTCCAGGGAACAGTTGGAGGTCGGAGTAGCACTATCTCGGATACTGCTACAATCAGCACGGGTGGATTCTAAATATTCCAAAATCGCAGCTGATCCCGACGACACGTCTGCTGTGCCTAGGGATGATTCTGGACACAGTCCAGAAAAAGGTGTTTCTCCCGGAAGAGAAAGCCAGGGAGTTATCCGAGCAAGTCAGGAACCTCCTAAAAACAGTGCATCATTGCACAAGGGTCCTGGTTAAAAATGGTGGCTTCCTACGAAGCAATTCCATTCGGCAGATTTCACGTAAGAACTTTTCAGTGGGATCTGCTGGACAAATGGTCCGGATCGCATCTTCAGATGCATCAGCGGATAACCCAATATCCAAGGGTGTCTCTCCTGTGGTGGTTATAGAGTGCTCATCTTCTAGAGGGCAGCAGATTCGGCATTCAGGATTGGATGCTGGTAACCACGGAGCCCAGCCTGAGAGGCTGGGGAGCAGTCACACAAGGAAAAAATTTCCAGGGAGTGTGATCAAGTATGGAGACTTTTCTCCACATAAATATACTGGAGCTAAGGGTAAATTTATAATGCTCTAAGCTTAGCAAGACCTCTGCTTCAAGGTCAGCCGGTATTGATCCAGTGGGAAAAACATCACGGCAGTCGCCCACGTAAACAGACAGGGCGACACAAGAAGCAGGAGGGCAATGGCAGAAACTGCAAGGACTTTTCGCTGGGCGGAAAATCATGTGATAACACTGTCAGCAGTTTTTCATCCCGGGAATGGAAACTGGGAAGCAGACTTCCTCAGCACGACCTCCACCCGGGAGAGTGGAAACTTCATTGAGAAGTTTTTTCCACATGATTGTAAACCGTTGGGAAATACCAAAGGTGGACATGATGGCGTCCCGTTTGAACAAAAAACGGGACAGGTATTGCGCCAGGTCAAGAGACCCTCAGGCAATAGATGTGGACGTTCTGGTAACACCGTGGGTGTACCAGTCGGTGTATGTGTTCCCTCCTCTGCTTCTCATACCTAAGGTGCTGAGAATTATAAGACGTAGAGGAGTAAGAACTATACTCATGGCTCCGGATTGGCCAAGAAGGACTTGGTACCCGGAACTTCAAGAGATGCTTACAGAGGTCTTATGGCCTCTGCCGCTAAGAAGGGACTTGCTTCAGCAAGTACCATGTCTGTTCCAAGACTTACCGCAGCTGCGTTTGTCGGCATGGCGATGGAAAGCCGGATCCTAAGGGAAAAAAGGCATTCCGGAAGAGGTCATTCCTACCCTGGTCAAAGCCAGAAAGGAGGTGACCGCACAACATTATCACCACGTGTGGCGAAAATATGTTGCGTGGTGTGAGGCCAGGAAGGCCCACAAAGAAATTTCAACTCGGTCGTTTCCTGCATTTCCTGAAAACAGGAGTGTCTATGGGCCTCAAATTGGGGTCCATTAAGGTTCAAATTCGGCCCTGTAAATTTTCTTCCAGAAAGAATTGGTTTCAGTTCCTGAAGTCCAGAAGTTTGTCAAGGGAGTATTGCATATACAAACCCCTTTTTTGTGCCTCCAGTGGCACTGTGGGATCTCAACGTAGTTCTGGGATTCCTCAAATCACATTGGTTTAAAACCAGTCAAATATGTGGATTTGAAGCATCTCACATAAAAAGTGACCATGCTCTTGGCCCTGGCCTGGACCAGGCGAGTGTCAAATTGGTGGTTTTTTCTCAAAAAAGCCCATATCTGTTTGTCCATTCGGACAGGGCAGAGCTGCGGACTCGTCCCCAGTTCTCTCCCTAAGGTGGTGTCAGTGTTTCACCTGAACCAGCTTATTGTGGTGCCTTGCACCTACTAGGGACTTGGAGGACTCCAAGTTGCTAGGAGTTGTCAGGGCCCTGAAAATATGTTCCAGGACAGCTGGAGTCAGAAAATCTGACTCGCTGTTTATACTGTATGCACCCAACAAGTTGGGTGCGCCTGCTTCTAAGCAGGCGATTGCTCGTTGGATTTGTAACACAATTCAACTTGCACATTCTGAGGCAGGCCTGCCACAGTCTAAATCGGTTAAGGCCCATTCCACAAGGAAGGTGGGCTCATCTTGGGCGGCTGCCCGAGAGGTCTCGGCATTACAACTCTGCCGAGCAGCTACGTGGTCAGGGGAGAACACGTTTGTAAAATTCTACAAATTTGATATCCTGGCAAAAGAGGACCTGGAGTTCTCTCATTCGGTGCTGCAGAGTCATCCGCACTCTCCCGCCCGTTTGGGAGCTTTGGTATAATCCCCATGGTCCTTTCAGGAACCCCAGCATCCACTAGGACGATAGAGAAAATAAGAATTTACTTACCGATAATTCTATTTCTCGGAGTCCGTAGTGGATGCTGGGCGCCCATCCCAAGTGCGGATTATCTGCAATACTTGTACATAGTTACAAAAATCGGGTTATTATTGTTGTGAGCCATCTTTTCGGAGGCTCCGCTGTTATCATACTGTTAACTGGGTTTAGATCACAAGTTGTACGGTGTGATTGGTGTGGCTGGTATGAGTCTTACCCGGGATTCAAAATTCCTCCCTTATTGTGTACGCTCGTCCGGGCACAGTACCTAACTGGCTTGGAGGAGGGTCATAGGGGGAGGAGCCAGTGCACACCACCTGATCCTAAAGCTTTACTTTTTGTGCCCTGTCTCCTGCGGAGCCGCTATTCCCCATGGTCCTTTCAGGAACCCCAGCATCCACTACGGACTCCGAGAAATAGAATTATCGGTAAGTAAATTCTTATTTTTTCCAACTCCCCATTTCCCCTCTCTGACCACCACATGCTCTCCTTTAACCTATCTCTCTCGACTTCCCCATCTCTACCTCCTAAGGCTACCATCACTAAGCGTAACATTGAAGCTATTGACACCACATTCCTTTCCTCCCTGTTTGATTCACTTCTCTCTCCTATTCTCTCTCTCTCATGCCCTGAACAAGCCACTTCCACATACAATGCATCCCTTACTTCTGCTCTTGACTCTGTTGCTCCACCAACCACTATTCACCCTCTCAAATTAACACCTCAACCCTGGCACACCAAATGCACCAGATATCTGCAAAAATGTTCACGTACTGCTGAGCGACACTGGAGGAAATCACGCACTAAGGCAGACTTCCTCCATTTCAAACTTATGCTCTCATCCTTCAGTGCTGCCCTTTCTCTTGCTAAACAGTCATACTTCAAGAACCTCATCTCCTCCCAGTCTTCCAACCCCCGGCGCCTCTTTGCCACTCTCAACTCACTCCTCTGCCCACCTCCACCTCGTCTCCCTTCCTCACTCTCTGCTTTTGACTTTGCCACTTACTTCACATCCAAAATTGACTCCATACGTCAGGACATCACACCACACCAGACCATCAGTAACCAGCTTTCTCCCATCCCTTACCAACCCTCCCCATCCCTCGCACCTACTCTGACATCTTTCTCCCATGCATCTGGAGAGGAAGTCATGGCCCTCATTCGTTCCTGTCCCCTCACCACCTCCCCACTTGACCCTATCCCCTCCCGCCTCCTCCGCCACCTCTCTCCTTCTGCTTGTTCCCATCTTTCCCACCTTCTCAATCTATCCCTCTCATCAGGCACTGTACCCTCTGCCTTCAAGCATGCACTCATCTCTCCTATTCTTAAAAAACCTACACTTGATCCAAACACTCTCTCCAACTACCGACCCATCTCTCTCCTCCCTTTTGCCTCCAAACTCCTTGAGCGTATTGTCTACAACCGCCTTACTTACTTCCTTTCTTTCCTCACACTCACTGCTTGACCCATTCCAGTCTGGCTTCCGTCCTCTCCACTCCACTGAAACTGCTCTTACAAAAGTATGCAATGACCTCCATGCTGCTAAATCTAAGGGACACTACTCTATACTTATTCTACTTGATCTCTCTGCTGCTTTTGACACTGTGGACCATCCTCTCCTACTGCAAATTCTTCACTCCATTGGTCTGCGTGACACTGCCCTCTCTTGGCTGTCTTCCTACCTTTCTGACCGTTCTTTCTCTGTCTCCTCTCATGACTCCACCTCCCCCTCACTTCCACTAACTGTAGGGGTACCCCAAGGTTCTGTCCTTGGTCCTCTTCTCTTCTCTCTCTATACGTCCTCACTAGGTAAGCTCATTAGTTCTTTTGGTTTCCAATATCATCTCTATGCTGATGACACCCAAATCTATCTTTCCTCTCCAGACCTCTCCCCTGCTCTCCTCACTCGTATCTTCAACTGTCTTTCTGCTACCTCTTCCTGGATGTCCCAGCGCTTTCTTAAACTTAACATGTCTAAGACCGAGCTGATCATCTTTCCTCCCTCCCGCATAACCTCACCTCCTACAATCTCATTATCTATTGATGGCACTACTATTTCCTCTAGCCCCCAAGTGCGCTGTCTTGGAGTAATCCTTGACTCCTCCCTCTCCTTCAAACCACACATTCAGCACCTCTCACAAACCTGCCATTTTCATCTAAAAAATATTTCCAGGATCAGACCCTTTCTGACCCAGGATGCTACTAAGACTCTTATCCACTCACTGGTCATCTCCAGACTGGACTACTGTAATCTGCTCCTGACTGGCATTCCTGACAAATACCTCTCTCCACTCCAATTTATCCTCAATGCTGCTGCCCGGCTCATCTTCCTCACCAAACGCACTACGTCCACCTCTCCTCTCTTACTAGACCTTCACTGGCTACCCTTCCCTTTCAGAATCCATTTCAAGCTTCTCACACTCGCTTACAAAGCCCTCACCCACTCCTCTCCCATCTACATCTCTGACCTTATCTCCCTTTACACTCCCACCCGTCCTCTTCGCTCTGCTAATGCACGCCGACTCTCCTGCCTACGGATTACTTCCACTCCTACCTCCAAGATTATTTACGTGCTGCACCACTTCTTTGGAATTCCCTACCTCTCCCCCTCAGACTCTCCACCTCTCTACAAAACTTCAAACAGGCTCTCAAGACCCACTTCTTCACCAAACCCAGCCAAATCTCACCCTAACCCTCTGTTCTACGCTCTCTATGTACCCCATCTGTGTCACCCCTGTCTGTCTACCCCTGCCCTCTAGAGTGTAAGCTCTTACGAGCAGGGCCCTCTTCCCTCATGTGCTTATCCTTTCTTACTTTAATAGTCTTCAACTACACCAAATCCATCAATCTTCTGCCACCTGATACTTATTCCAGTGTCATCTGCTGATGTAACTTTGTTTATTTACCCTGTACTTGTCCTATACTGTCATCAACTGTAAATTGCTGTTTTCCTGTTTGATTATTTGTTTATGTACTTTGTAATTGGGCGCTGCGGAACCGTTGTGGCGCCATATAAATAAAGGATAATAATAATAATAAAATCCCCTTCCTCCAGACTGGAGATCACTGCTCGGAGAGACTCCATCTTGAATTTGAATTTATTTTTTTTTAGGTAGAAATTGAGGGATTTTAGGTTTAGGATCGGTCTGACCGAGCCGTTCGGCTTCGGGACCACGAACAGGCTTGAATAAAAGTATTCTCCCTGTTGTGATGGGGGAATCATGACAATGACCTGATTTTGATACAACTTTGTATTGCGTCGCATGCTACCTCCCTGTCCGGAAGAGAAGCTGGTAAGGCCGATTTGAAAAATCGGCGAGGGGGAATGTCTTGAAACTCCAGTTTGTACCCTTGGGATACTATTTGTAAAACCCATGGGTCCAGGTCCGAACGAAACCAGAACTGACTGAAGATTTTTAGACTGCCCCCACCGGTGCGGACTCCCGCAGAGGAGCCCCAGCGTCATGCGGTGGAGTTGGCAGAAGCCGGGGAGGACTTCTGCTCCTGGGAACCCGACAAGGCTGGTGATCTTTTACCTCTTCCCCTTCCTCTAGTAGCAAGGAAGGAAGAACCTCGCCCTTTTCTGTATTTATTGTGCCAAAAGGACTGCATTTGATAGTGGTATGTTTTCTTTTATAGTGGAGGAACATAAGGCAAAAAAGATGACTTACCCGCGGTAGCCGTAGATACCAAATCAGCGAGGCCGTCACCAAACAAGTCACCACCTTTATATGGTAGAGATTCCATATTTTTTTTGGAGTCAGCGTCAGCATTCCATTGGTGAATCCAGAATGCTCGCCTAGCTGACACTGCCATGGCATTGGCCTTTGATCCCAAAAGGCCAATATCTCTCACAGTGTTCTTTTAGGTACGCTGCAGCGTCCTTGATATAACCCAGCGTCAAGAGGATGCTATCCCTATCTAGGGTATCTATATCAGATGACAAGTTATCTGTCCACTTTTTGATAGCACTACTCACCCATGCAGATGCAATGACCGGTCTGAGCAGCGTACCTGTGGTTGCATAATGGATTTTAACGTATTTTCTTGCTTACGATCTGCAGGATCCTTAAGGGCTGCCGTGCCAGGTGATAGGGGTGTGACTCCCACTTTTCCCTATCCTCAGAGGGAAATGGATAAGCCACCGGAATCCTTTTGGGAATCTGAAACTTTCTTTCAGGGCTTTCCCAGACTTTTTCAAATAGAGTGTTCAGTTCATGAGAGGGAGGAAACGTTATCTCAGGTTTCTTTTCCTTATACATACAGACCCTTTTATCAGGGAC
Source organism: Pseudophryne corroboree (assembly GCF_028390025.1). Taxonomy (NCBI): domain Eukaryota; kingdom Metazoa; phylum Chordata; class Amphibia; order Anura; family Myobatrachidae; genus Pseudophryne; species Pseudophryne corroboree. Next base: position 617,025,164 of record NC_086445.1, read on the forward strand.
AGCTGGGTCCTCAGTGATATGTAATACATCTTTAACCGCCACAATCATGTACTGAATGCTCTTTGCCAATTTTAGATCTAATCTGGAAACACTATAGTCGACACTGGAATCTGTGTCCGTGTCGGTACCAGTGTCTGCCAACAGGGCAAAAGTACGTTTTTGTGACCCCGAGGGGTCCTGAACATGTAATAACACATCCTCCACAGATTTCTTCCATGCCTGGGTCTGAGACTCAAACTTATCTAATCTCTTACTAATAAGAGCCACATTAGGATTCAAAGCATTCAAACATTTACCTAATCAGGAGTTGGCGGTGCCGACAGGGACACCCCCACAGCCGTTTGTGTCCCTAATACCGCCTCCTCCTGGGAAGAGCACTCAGCCTCAGATATGTCGACACACGTGTACCAAACACCCACAGACACACTGGGCTTATAGGGGACAGACCCACAGTAAAGTCTGTCAGAGAGACACAGAGGGGATTTGCCAGCTCACAACCCAGCGCCAAATTGAAGGGTCTGAAAACACAAAAAAATGCCCCAGACCTGTAGCGCTTTTAACATTAAGTATATTGCACAGATTATCCTGTGCCCCCCCTCCCCGTTTTGCACCCTGATACTTGTCAGCAGTGTGAGGAAGGACCCGGCTTCTCTGCAGCCTGAGGAGAGGAAATGGCACCGAGTGAGCTGTGAGGACGAAGCTGCGCCCCCTTAATGGCGCGCTTCTGTCCCACTTATTTTAATAAATGATTATACTGGCGGGGGTTCTTGCCAGTGTACACTGAGGATTTTTAGCTGCCCAGGGCGCCCCCCCCCCTTCCCCGCACCCTGTAGTGCTGTGTGCGTGTGTGGGAGCCAGGCGCGTAGCGTCCGACCGCTGCGCGGTACCTCAGAGAAATACAGTCACTGAAGTCTTCTTTTCTTCTGCTACTCACCTGTCTTCTGACTTCTGGCTCTGTAAGGTGGTGACGGCCCGCTGCGGGACTGAGCATCTAGGCGTACCCAGCGATCAGCACCCTCAGAAGCTAATGGTGTCATGTAGCCAGAAGCAGAGCCATTAACTCACTGGAAGTTGGTCATACTTCTCTCCCCTAAGTCCCACGAAGCAGGGAGACTGTTGCCAGCAGTCTCCCTGAACATAAAAAACCTATCAATAAGTCTTTTTTCAGAGAAACTCAGTAGAGCTCCCCTGTAGTACGTCCAGTCTCACTGGGCACAATTCTAAAACTGGAGTCTGGAGGAGGGGCATAGAGGGAGGAGCCAGTTCACACCCTTTGAAAGTCTTAAAGTGCCCATGTCTCTTGCAGATCCCGTCTATACCCCATGGTTCTTATGGTGACCCCAGCATCCTCTAGGACGTATGAGAAAGCTCCATTGCACATTCACAAACTGGTTAGTTGTCTTATGCAGGCATATACTCATGGGCAAGTGCTGTGTGCTTGCCAACCAGGCAATAATTTACCATCCAGCCCCTGATAATGTGTCAGGAATCACCGACAGATGCAGCGCTGCTTATCTGCGTACTGGTGTACTTTGCTGCGGAGGTCATGTGTGCTTCCATGCTGTCCCTGCACACCGATCCCAGCATGGCATGCTAATTCCAGTTCTGGCTCTCAACAGTGCTCTGCTGTCCACTTTCCCAGCATTTGGACCTTCTTCCTTCACACCCGAGTTCCCTCCGAAACACTGTCATGGGCACTGCAATGACAATTGCAATCAGCTGACAACTGATTGCCCAACCACAGGCTCTGCAGCTCTCACCTGACTCTGTACACCAATCCACTGCTGTTCCCTGTTTTACCAATACCTGGCCTAGCAGCAGTCATTTGACCATTTCATCCTATCACTGCTCTTCAGGGGATATATAAGTATTGTACAGACAGGCTGCAGGTGCCTTGAACAATGTTGCTTCACTGAGCTACGTCCCTGGGATCCAGACTCCTGCAGCTAGTAGTTGTTATCCAGTCTGTACCATCGGTTCCAGCTCTGTATCCTGTACCATCAGTTGCAGTACTATTTAAGGGATTCTAGCAGTGTTACTGGAAAACCCAGCCAGCGACCTGCATGTCGGGCACAGTAAAACCTTTACTCCCTTGCGGGAGTCCCTGGAGAAGACCACCGACCTGTTCTAGACTTAAGGTGCATGTAACTTCCTTTCTGTACCTCGGCCTCCGTTCTCTCCACACCTGCTTATGCGCAGGAATTACATCAGATCTCCTAGTTTCCAACTCTGGTCCACTAGAGTCACAACCGGGAACACAGAACACCTCAGACCTGAGAATGTGGCTGAAAACAGTAGAAATGTATTTCAATGGCAGTGATACCACATCAACATATTCTTAGTACCCTGGAAATTGCAGCATATTGGATAAAAACTATAAGAAAAGTGATGCTGGCGGCAGTGGCGGGGCATGGCTGGCTGCAGAGACGGCAGCAGGACCTGAGAGCTCATGCCTAGCAAAGTGGTTTGGGGCTTCCGCAGTACACCAAACTGCCTCATGCTGCCTACTATTGCTCCCCAGTGGTTGGTGTCCCGGCGAAGTTGGTTCCCGAGCCCCCTGCTACATGTGGCGGGGGAACAAGGTGACATTACACCTACACGCACGGCTCTCTGAGCGCGGCAGCGGCCTCTCGATCTCTCCTGCTTCACCATCCCTTGGGCAGCCAGTAGGCTGGAGAACCAAGCTGCCGCCTGCTGCAACACGGAGGAGGTAAGATGCTGGACGGAGACGGCAGTGTGCTTCTTTCTAAATATACTGTATCCAGCTTTCTCTTACATCCTAGAGGATACTGGGGTTCCATTTAGTACCATGGGGTATAGAGCAGTCCACTAGGAGCCATGGGCACTTTAAGAATTTGATAGTGTGGGCTCGCTCCTCAATCTATGCCCCTCCTACCAGACTCAGTTTAGAAAATGTGCATGCCTGCTTCGTGGGACATAGGGGAGGGGAACGGCCCAACCTCCCAAAGGGTTAATAGTCCCGTTCCCCCATGACAAGACATTAGCTCTTGAGGGAACTATTCGCAAGCCCAACCACGGCGAGCGTACGTTTCCGCACCTAACAGAGCCAGGAGAAAGAGTGGTGAGTTGCCAGCCATTATGGCGGCACAGGGGTACGGAGACGCGTGGCTTCTAACCGGGGCGGACTGCGTCTCAGTACACAGTACCCAAACTGGCAAACACAGTCTTAAAACAGTTCTGCTCCATTTTAAGCACAACCAGTATAAAAAAAGTGAGAAGACAGCGCGCCATTGAAATGGCGGGGCTTCACTATGAAAGGATCCAGCAGCTCACCAGCGCCATTTTCCCTCTGCAGTGGACACAGATGCTGACTGACAGGGACGCGCAGCTCCTCCGGTGTGACTCCAGATTACCTCAGCGGTACCGGGTGGTCATAGCAGAGGGGGAGCAATATTAGTGTACTAAGGTGGTCATTCCGAGTTATTCGCTCGCTAGCAGTTTTTTGCAGCCGTGCAAACGCTATGCCGCCTCCCACTGGGAGTGTATTTTAGCTTAGCATAAGTACGAACGAAAGGATCGCAGAGCGGCTACAAAGTTTTTTTGTGCAGTTTTAGAGTAGCTCAAAACCTACTCAGCGCTTGCTATCACTTCAGACTGTTCAGTTCCTGTTTTGATGTCACAAACACGACCTGCGTTCGCCCAGCCACGCCTGCGTTTGTCCTAGCACGCCTGCGTTTTTTCGAACACTCCCTGAAAACGGTCAGTTGACACCCAGAAATGCCTGCTTCATGTCAATCACTCTGCGGCCAGCAGTGCGACTGAAAAGCTTCGCTAGACCCTGTGTGAAACTACATCGTTCGTTGTAATAGTACGTCGTGCGTGCGCATTGCGCCGCATGCGCAGAAGTGACTTTTTTTGCCTCATAACTGCACAGCGAACGAATGCAGCTAGCGAACAACTCGGAATGACCACCTAAGTCCCCAATCTGGGTACTTAGTCTGCCGCCCGGCTAAGCTTGGCATTAGCGATAAGGGCGCTGTGGGCTGGCTCCAAAATACTCTGTCTCTCCCTGGAAAGGCTCTTTGTGGGTTAATTGTGAAATATCCTGAATCCAAACTGCCTAATCGTCAGTGCTTTGTTTGTCTATCCCAGTGTTAGATGTCTCTTCTGTCTGTGGATGTTCCTGCTTGCTGTCTTCAGGTATTCCAGTTCCTGTGACCTTGCTCCACTTAGAGAGACCTGCACCAGTTTCCACCCTGCGGTGCTGCCTGACTCCAGCAGTGTTCCTACATTGCTCTCTGAGATCTGCAGTGATTCTCACCGGCTTCCAGCTCTCAGCGGTGTTCCAGCTTTGCTTCCAGCAGTGTTCCAGTATCACTTCCAGCTCTCATAGGTATACCTACATCGCTCTCTGTGATCTGCAGTGATTCCTCACCAGCTTCCAGCTCTCAGCGGTGTTCCTGTATCGCTTCCAGCTCTCAGCGGTGTTCCAGTATAATTTACAGCTCTCAGCGGTGTTCCAGCATTGCTTCCATCCTCCATCGGTGTTCCAACATCGAACCACAGTTCACCATCGGTGCCCTCACCATCAAACTCTGTCTACATCAGTCTACAGGTGAGTTCCACGGCACCTTTACCACCTGGCCGGTTCTATCCGGCAACCCCGGCAGTTCTTCAGAGCTCACCTCTACCTCTGTGCAATACTACCATCACCAGTTTCCAGTGTGCCATCTGCTGGTCTGTTCTTGTACGTTTACCTATACAGTGGTTAGCTGTTGGCCTAAATGGACTTACCATCTCCGGGTCTCGCAAGGACTATTCCATATTGCGTTCTCAGCATTGCCTCAGTAACCTCCTACCACTGCGCCTTAGGAACTGTACCGTCGTCTCCTGTAATCTACACATCCTTGTCGTTGAGTTTATCATTTCTCTGAACTGCTGAAGTGTATATGAACTGTGTGCTTAATAAACAAGCTTTGATTTTACTCAAGTTGTCTTGGTCACGCCTTCGGGCAACGGTGCTAAGGTTCCCTACATGTGCAAGAACCCTAGTCTACCTCCCAGTTAAGTACACGTCAGCCCCTATACCTGAGGCTTCCCCAGGTCAGCCTCAGCCCTCAGGTGTGACATGGAGGAGGGGGGGAATTCCTAGTGTCTCTGGATATCAAGGATGCGCACCTTCACATTCCGATCTGGCCGCCTCACCAGGCTTATCTACAGTTTGCACTGCAGGACTGTCACTACCAGTTCCAGGCCCTACCTTTTGGTCTCTCCATGGCACCAAGGGTGTTCACCAAGGTGATGGCAGAGATGATTTTTCTCCTTCGCAGGCAGGGAGTGAACATAATTCCGTACCTGGACGATCTTCTGATAAATGCTCCGTCCAAGGAGAGGTTGTTGAACACCATTGGCCTCACAACCCAACTACTCCTGGATCACGGCTGGATTCTGAATCTTCCGAAATCTCACTTAGAGCCAACTCGGAGGCTCCCATTTCTGGGAATGCTTCCGGACACACAGTCGCAGAAAGTTTTTCCTTCCATTGGAAAATGCATTGGTAATCCAGTCGATGGTTCAGGATGTCCTGAAATCAACCCGGATATCGGTGCACCTATGCATTCGCCTTCTGGGAAAATTGGTGGACTCTTACAAGGCTCTTCAGTACGGAAGGTTTCATGCACAACCCCTCCAGCTCGATCTGTTGGACAAATGGTCCAGATCACATCTTCACATGCTACAGACTTCTCACCTGATTGAGGGCCGATGGTTCGTGATTCAAAATTGCATTCTGCTAACCACGGACGCAAGCCTCTGAGGTTGGGGAGCTGTCACCCAGAGGGTTCAGTTTCAAGGAAGATGGTCAAGTCAGGAAGTCGTCCTTCCAATCAACATTCTGGAACTCAGGGCTATATACAACGCCCTTCATATCTTCTTCGGGATCAGGCCATTCAGGTCCAGTCGGAAAATGTCACGGCTGTTCACGTACATAAACCGACAGGGTAGAACGAAAAGCAGAGCAGCAATGTCAGAGGTGTCAAGAATTATCCTCTGGGCAGAAAAACACGCTGCAGCGTTGTCGGCGGTCTTCATTCAGGGAGTATACAACTGGGAAGCAGACTTCCTCAGCAGACACGACCTGAACCTGGGGGAGTGGGGCCTTCACCTGGAGGTGTTCAGGTGCTTGACAAGTCGATGGGGATATCCACATATCGACATGATGGCCTCTCGTCTCAACAACAAGCTCAAGCGGTATTGTTCCAGGTCGAGAGACCCACAGGCAGTGGCAGTGGACGCTCTGAAGAATCCATGGGTATATCAGATGGTGTACGTGTTTCCTCCACTTTCTCTGATCCCAAGAATTCTGAAAAGAATAAAAAGGGAAAAGGATTAAGCAATTCTCATTGCTCTGGACTGGCCAAGAAGGACCTGGTACGTGGACCTCCTGGAGATGCTCCTCGAAGATCCGTGGCTTCTTCCTCTTCGTGAGGATTTTCTGCAACAGGGCCTGTTCGTCTATCAAGACTTACCACAGCTACGTTTGACAGCATGGAAGTTGAACGGCTGATTCTTGCTGGAAGAGGCATCCCTGACAAAGTCATCCCGACTATGATTCAAGCCAGGAAGTGGGTAACGTCTAAACATTACCACTGTATTTGGAAGAAATACGTCTCTTGGTGTGAGAGCAGAAAATATTCTGCGGTGGAATTTCATCTGGGACGATTCCTGCTTTTTCTGCAGTCAGGTGTGGATGTGGGCCTATGTCTTGGCTCAATAAAAGTCCAGATTTTGGCCTTGTCCATTTTCTTTCAGAAACAATTGGCTTCTCTTCCAGAGGTCCAGACGTTCTTGAAAGGAGTTCTGCACATCCAACCTCCCTTTGTGCCTCCTACGGCACCTTGGGATCTCAATTTGGTGCTGCAGTTCCTCCAATCAGACTGGTTTTGAAAAGTTACAGGAGGTAAAGGTTAAGTATCTTACGTGGAAGACCGTCACACTTTTGGCCTTGGCTTCAGCAAGATGTGTATCGGAGCTAGGGGCGTTGTCTCACAAGAGCCCCTACTTAATTTTCCATGAGGACAGAGCTGAACTCAGAACTCGTCTACAATTTCTTCCTAAGGTGGTGTCCGCGTTTCACATCAACCAACTTATTGTGGTTCCGACTGTTACGGACACATCTGCTACTCCAAAGTCTTGTGAGGGCTTTGAAGGTGTAGGTAAAAAGGACAGCTCTTTACAGGAAATCGTTCTCTATGATCCCAATAAGAATGGGTGTCCTGCTTCAAGGCAGTCCATTGCACGCTGGATCAGGCTCACTATCCAGCATGCTTATTCCTCGGCAGGTTTGCCAGTTCCGAAATCTGTTCAGGCCCACTCGACTAGGTCGTGGGTTCTTCTTTGGCGGCTGCCCAGGGTGTCTCGGCTTTACAGCGCTGCCTGCCGAGCAGCTACTTGGTCAGGTGCGAACATGTTTGCAAAGTTTTACAAGTTCGATACTTTGGCCTCTGAGGACCTTCAGTTTGGTCAATCAGTTCTGCAGGAACCTCAGCACTCTCCCACCCGGTTTGGGAGCTTTGGTACTTCCCCATGATACTAAAAGGAATCCCAGTATCCTCTAGGAAGTAAGAGAAAATAGGATTTTAATTACCTACCGGTAAATCCTTTTCTCGTAGTCCGTAGAGGATACTGGGCACCCCCCCCCCCCGGTGCTTCATTTTTCCTGCAATATTACTTGGTTAAGTATTGTTGTTTGGTTCAGCTGTTGCTGTTCCTGTTTCATGTTTGGTCAGCTTGGCTTTCTTCTTGTTTGTGTGTGCTGGTTCGGAATCTCACCACTATCCTTATCTAATCTTCTCTCAAAGTATGTCCGTCTCCTCGGGCACAGTTTCCTAGATGGGTCTGGTAGGCAGAGCATAGAGAGAGGAGCCAGCCCTCACTATCAAATTCTTAAAGTGCCCATGGCTTCTAGTGGACCCGTCTATACCCCATGGTACTAAATGGAACCCCAGTATCCTACGGACTATGAGAAAAAAAATCCTATTTTACCTGCACTAGTCCCAGAGAGTGGCCGCCATCTTAGAGATCAGCACTTAGTGGGCTGCAGAATAACCTCATGCTGCATTTTACCCACTGTAGCTATATCACAGCATTGAGTTGACTGATACACAGGGAGTCCGCCACATCACTCTCTTGCAGCTCATCAAGCAATTCTCTGCAGCAGCAGCTGCCACTCACAGCAACAACACCTCTACACCCCAAGCCAGAACAGAACTATTTCCATATTCCACCCTGGACGGTGGCTCTGCGGATCAGGTCACTGGACTTTGGAGGTCTAAATAGACTTTATACTTTTTGAATAATATCTGAATATCACTATTTTCTTTAAAATGTTCTCTTTTGGACTTCCGGTGGGCGGGCCCGACACAGTGGGCACATCTTAATGGAGCTCCCAAGCCCCTGACCCTTACCATTGGTTATTGGGGTCCCTGTCACTTCCTCTACACTCGGGGTGATGACAGAGTAGCCTGGGATAGCGCAGGCAAAGATGCATGAAAGCCACCGGCTCCCTGCTCCACATACCGCTGGAAGCGTGGCCAAGAGGCCCAGGGCTCGGCTGGCGTCCCCCCGCTCCCGCACATATCTCCACATGCTGCCGGATCTTTCTTAGCGGCAGACTCTGTCCTGGTCACGGTCTGCCCGCTGCTGCTGTGGGTCTGGACGGGTGAGAACCACCATCTTCTCTCCAAAGTGCGTAAGAGTGCGGGCGCTAAGTACAAATTACACAATAGTGTCGTTTAGTTAAAAGGTGGGACAGTAGCTATGCTACAATAGCACAAAACTACCTGGTTTCTAAAGCAGATTAGTATAAAACTTTTGTTTAAACTGTATTGCCTCTGGGGGTAAAGCTGCCAATCAGAACGAGTGAAAATTTTCTGTACAGAAAAACAAAGTGTATTTGAGTGAGCAAAAGTAGAAGTGAGTGGATTGAACCCGGGAATTCGGGATCCCGTAGTTGGTACACCAAGTGAGTGGAGGCTTGGCGGCATGAGGCGGCTGACTCACGTTAGTATAGATTGGAATACGTAAGTCGTGAGGAGACTTACACAGGAGCTTGGTAGGGAATTGTGAACTTTGTGACCCATATCGTTTTTTGATACGATCCGGCTGAGGTTTCGCAGCTTGGGATTCGATTCCAGTGATCGTAAGGCGGATAGGTAACAAGTACCTATACGCTGTGCGATTGGACCGCGCGTTTGTGGGTGCGATATATAGCGCAACTTGATACCCCTTTTACAAGCTTTTGCGTAAAATTGCGGTATCATTAGCGCTGTGTAGAGCATACGCAAGCGTGATTTGTGTATAAAAAGTGCATAGGGAGTTTTCGCTGGTCTCTCTCAGGAAAATCTCCAACGACAGATACTTTACAGGAAAGGGTAAGTTATTCCTAAAAACTTCCAGTAAATATAGGTCAATTAGGGGCCCTAAGTTGGGTACATCGCCTTCGCTATCGACAGTATATGGTAGTACCGGCCAACGTGGGCAAGAGTGGGTGGAAGCGCTCTGAGAACTTTCACCGTCGCCTTATATTGAGTATTTTGGTATTTGTGGGATTAGCCGAGAAGGCAAGACCCGCAAATTATGGGAGCCAGTTGCTCAGCTAAGGGACGTATGCTAGCCAGGGTTTAGGCAAAAGAGTTGGGACCGAGAAGGTTAGACTCGGGACCGAGAAGGTCAGAATTGCAGCCAAGAGGTTTATTATGTGTGGAAAATATGGTCCACACGCTGAAGTTTATTGTGATGAATGGGTACGTATGACTGACAACGATAGGGTATCATTCCCTAGGGTGGGCAGCTTTGAACCAGAGGTACTGCAGAATGTAGACAGTAAATATGTCTAATTAAATCCAGAAAACAAAGGATCAGACATAACGATTGTTTAAAACTATGGCAACAAAAGGGGGAAATGCAAAGGGAACAAACCCGCAAAGCAGGTTCCAAACCTAGCAGGAATGAGGACACAAACACACCATTATCGACACAGGTCGAGAGGGAAAAGATGGCTACAGTCAATGGTATATCTATGAATGGTAGTATAATGCAAGAGAAATGTATTAACCCTAATTTTTGCAAAATGTATTCTGTTTTGAAGTCTTTTCAAGGTTGTAGGTCACAAGAAGATGAAGGACCCAGCCAAATTGCAGCTCTCATTCAGGCAGTCGCCTTGCAGGAAACTCAGGTGGGGCCTGTAAATCCAGTTAGAGCAGTAACAGTATTCCTCACTGAAAGAACTGGTGTGGTCACAGCTACCGGTAAGTGTGAGACGGGTCATTGCACAGAGACAACAACACCTTACAGCAAACCGATTAGGAACGGAATGGTAGGATTACATCCTGTCTTGGAAATAGTAACTCCCAATGGGGGAACCGATAGTCAGGTAGTAATCCTCACCAGGAATAATGCAATGTATTGCCCGTGGTCCAGAGCTGAGCTGCGGTCAATCATTTCAGACTTCCCCCGATCCCCGGAAGCATTTAGCCAGATGTCAGAAGTTTATCAGAGATCTGGGTAATGCTCATGAACCAGCTAACAAAGATTGCCGGATATTTTTGAAAGCGTGCCTATCCCCTAATATTGACACCCAAAAATGTATCACTGATTGTAGATTAGAGTCGGATAGTCCTATGACTGACGGAAACAATCAGGAGAATGGGGAACGAATTAACAGGCAACTAGAGTTGTATTTCCCCACTACTGTTAAGTGGAGAAGAATTTTCTCCATAAAACAGAGGGGAAATGAAATGGCATCTGAATATTTCCATCGGGCCCTGCAAATAATGGATAGATACATTGGGATATCAGATACAGGGAACGATGCGAATTACAGGGAGGTGGCTGTCTCTGTGCTAATGGACGGACTCAATAAGACAGTAAGGGACAGGGTACAAACATCTTTGCCTAATTGGAGTGGGGCCACATTAGCTTGTCTTAGAGAGTGCGCAATTGAACACCACAAGAATGTTGCTAGGCGCAGAGAACAACAGGAGGAGAAGCTGATGACAATAAGTCTACAGGCTTTTGCAGCAAAGCCTCATCAGCCTAAACCCCAAAACCCTGGTAGTTGGAAAAGACAGAGAATATGTTACATTTGTAAAAAGGAAGGGCATTTTGCCAGAGACTGTAGGAGTAGTAGAACACATAGTCAATATAGACCCCCTAGACAGAAAACACAAGCCACATTATTAAACACATAAATGGGACATATAGTAAGGAATCACGAGCCATATAGAAAACACAGATTCGGTTAATGGGTAGAACGGAATAAATGCAACTTTACCCTTTTGACAAAACTTGCTGGGGTTAAGATGGGGCCTCTAAACTTTTGCTTCTTTTTCCTAGCAGAAATGGCCCCTGATTAACTTAACAGGAATTTTGTTAGATATGGTATTCATATAGCGTGCTCCCGCCCAGGAAGTACAAAGTATGTTAGACACCCACGAAGACTAATGTTACATTTCACTGTTCTAGATTCATGTCCATCACAGGTAGAGGAAATTATCTCACAGATACCAGGTTCCCTATGAACTTAGGATGGACAGGACACTGGATTGATGGCTGGGATAGTCCCAGTAGAGATATGACACATAGAAAAATTTTTAGGGGTATAGACAGTAGAGGATCACTTCCCCATAGTGCCCAATCCAGTTGTCAAATTTTATAAAATCCTCTTTGCCTCTACAAACTTATCTGTTACTAACCTCTATGTGATTTTTCTTCAAAGTTTCCTCCTCATCTCTTACGTTCACCGACAGGAGGGTACAATACATGGACCCGATCACAGTTCAAACGCCACATGCCTACGCAGTCCTTCAGAGCTCTGCCCAAATCCAGTATATCTCACCAGCATAAGGACATAAGGACACCAGTATTAATGCAGTGTGCCTGGTCAGGCACAAAGGGTGGAGAATGAGAATACTGGTGAAGGGAGACTGTGTACAGACGCCGATATGCATGATGGTGTGACAGCCTGTTGGTGAATGCCAAACCTGACATTTTCGTTTTTTATTTACTATTTTTCCCCTCTCTTCTCTCATCCAGAGACGGTTTACTTCACATAACTGATAACACACGATAGTAAATTAAAATGCTAAATTTGTGTTCCCTACAGGAAAAGGCAGTCTGGAGGGCAAAGGGGTATGGCCAGAAGTCCTCAGGACTTTGGACAGGTGGACACGGTAAGTCAGTAGACCCCAGAGCATATCTTCCAAGTCTAGCTGAGGTGGCACACGGTCTGACTCATCTAGGCAAAGAGGGTATGTGCAAGTTGGTAAGAACCTACTGGTGTGCGCCAGGATTCTCTTCTCATGCAGGTAAGAGAGCAATGACATGTTTTACTTGCTTGAGGAAGAATATTGGAAAAACAATACCAACAGAGCCATCCCATATCCCTCCGACAGACGAACCTTTTCAGGTAATACAAATCGATTTCGTACAGTTACCACCCTGTAGGAATTTGAAATATGTGTTAGTTTGTATTGATGTATTTTCCAATTGGGTAGAATTGTGCAGGAATTTGTATGTAGATATGGTATCCCTAGAGTGATTGAAAGTGATAGGGGTACCCATTTTACAGGTGAAGTCTTTCAGGTCATGTGCAAACTGATGGGAACAAGCTGAGCAGAGTAATGGCTGAAACTGGATTGTTGTGGCCAGAAGCTTTGCCACTAGTGTTGTACAGCATCAGAACCACTCCCAGGTCTCCACTTAACGTATCACCCTTTGAAATTCTTTTTGGTCGACAACCTCATGTAATGATAGACCCCCAGGATGATTTGAAATGTAATAATGAAGTGACTGTGAAATATTTGGTTGGGATGAGCCAGCAGCTGAGAAATCAACAAAGACATCTAAAGCTGGTGATTCCTGATCTACCGGACAGTAATTGTCATGACATTGAGCCTGGGGATTATGTGATGAGTCAAAATTTCTTACGCTCAGGTTGCCTCATAGACAGGTGTGAAGGACCATATCAAGTCTTGTTAACCAGCACGACAGCATTGAAGGTCGCCGAAAGAGACTTGGGTCCACTCGTCCCACTGCAAGAAGGTCGCTGACCCGGAGAGAACTCGTGACAAAGTAGTTTGGTAACTGTGAGTTCAAAGTGAACTGTGTGTTCAAAGAGCAAGGCAAAGAGACACTTGAGTGTTTGTACCGGTAAAGTTGAGAGGCAGGACTGTTGAAGGGCATCTGAGCACAGAGAGCAACAAGATCTAGAACGGTTGTCGCACCATTTTCTTTTTTCACCTCCCCCTGTATTTTCCTTTCTTTTCTCCTTCTTATTTTCCTTCTTTCCCCTAACGAAATGGATCGATCACAAGAGACTGCGTTTCGGGTTCTACTAGTAATTCTGTTTTTGATCAGGACAATTTGTTTTGGTGAGGGTCCCAGAGAGGTCGAGCGGGGATCTGGAATGGGTTCTGATGGCAAGTACGAATTTGTAGGATCTCAGGAGCAGCACATCACTCGAGTAAAGGCTGGTATCAGTAAGCGCTCTGGTAGTCATGGAGCTCGGAGGCACTGTGAAGGGATATTGTCTGCTGAACTTGTACGCCAAATAGCCAACAGTGGGAGGTATTTTCGGTATAGGTATACCTGTGGAAGCAAGACCATGTGGGTTGGAAAAGTATCGTCAGGGTATTGTGCCCATATCATCCAACCCGACACTTGTACTGAGCAGATGGGAGAACTAGGGATTGGAAAGTTTGCAATATGGTGATGTTACATTTTGTCCCCTATGTTCTCCCAGGTGATGCCTATTTCATATGTGGGAGGAAGGCATACAAGTGGCTTGCCCTGAGCTCAGAGGGATTGTGTTATATTGGGAGAGTACTACCGGAGGTCATGACCATAACCCATGATAAAATGAAAGACGTTCACCGCAGTGCTCAGGCTCCTTATACTCATACTCACTATGAACACATCATCAAGACACACCTCATAGATAGGGCAGAGCACGCAGCCTCTGATTTGATCCACGAATCCACCGGGATTCAGTTCCTTCTCGCATTAGACATTACCCGTACTGCCAGAGGAACTATAAATTATAAGTATATCCATGCGCTAGCGAACTTGATAGATAATATCACTGAGATGTATGATGACACCTCCAGGTACACAGGAAGGGAGTTACAAGCCTACAAGAAGGAACTGATTCAGCACAGGATGGTCCTTAATTATGTCACAGAAATGACAGGTGGGTGCTGTGTTACTCTGGCAACTCAATATGGTGTGAAGTGCTGTACATATATTACGAACAGCACTGACGACCCAACGGAGATCATCGATCAGAAGATGGACGAGATCTTGCAGTTGAAGTGGGAGTTCAGGAGGAAACACAACTTTACCTTTGCGACTGTGAGTAATGAACTGACCGGCTGGGTCTCATGGTGGAACCCACGCAAATGGTTCTCAGGTTTAGCAGAGTGGGCTCAAAATGTCATTATGAGTGTGGGGAAGTTTCTCCTTTGTATCCTGGGAGTCATCATAATTATTGGTTTGATATTTCGGTGTGTTCAAATTCTAACGCGGCACAAGCACGGCACAGATTTGATGAGTCTAAGGAGCGGGGCGCTGTTACAGCAGCAGATTTAATTTATGATCCATCCATAGAGACAGCGTTATGATAAGGATTGCAAATTAATTTTATGGCCTGTTTCTTTCACCCGTTTTTCTTTGTCTCCCCCTCTGCCCAGATACATCCAACTGGAAAAGACGTCAGCCCTACCCAAAATGTTTATGTGAATGTATTTTTATATATGTGTCTTATCTTCATCTCTTCAACCTCCAGTTAATGGCCCACATAGTCGACAGGTGATATCCACATATACTAGCACTCACGTATGTTCCCCTTCCATGTATCATCAACTAAATGTGCACCCCATTTGTTGGAACAAGAAGCCGAAAAGAGCTCGGTAGTGCTGATTGGCCCATTTTCAGACCCTTAATACGGGATGAGAAGGATTTAATGTATACTTCGCAATACCTCGAAGCTTATTTAGAGCATATACGGCACGATGATACATGTCCCTCAGACATGGATTCATACATGCTTTTTACTATCCCACTAGGTCATACATTTCCCCATATATTGTATAGGTAATATTTTTATTCCTGTTTATTGATTAGTTAGTGGCAGTTATTGATGACTGCCAAAGGGTGGACTGTCGAAGTCAGAAAATATTACAGTACACACATTACGTACAAACACCACATAGATGGCCTCCGTGTGCGTACGTATTCGGCCATGCGTACACATATTCGCAATTTGCATATGGTCGCTTCCGCGGTCCTGCGCATTAGAGCGTGGTATGAGTAATTACAGTGGAATTTGTACTCGCATGGAAAAGCCACAAAGACATATCATATATCTAATCCATATATTGCATAAATCCCACACTGTCTGCTTTCTCTTCTAATAGCATGAAGATCGGTCACACATAAATTTAACTCCCAGAGACTCAAATACAATAGCCTTATTTACACAAAGCTTTGAAATTCTATGAAGAAGGCAAACACCTTTGTTTACTTGTATTATTCTCAGGTAGCCCAGTTTCTGTCGACAACAATAAATACTGGATTGTCATTGTCTTGTCTGAAGACAAGACAAACAAAAAGACAATACCCAGGAACCTAGGCTGAGGAGAAACTCAATTAGCAATAGCTAACAAATACAAACCAGACATTTAGAAATCTGAGGTAATAACATTCATAGTCTAAACTCTTGGAGATGTATATATTTGTATATATATATAGTCCAGAAATTGGTCTGGCACTCCTCGTCCTCCCAAGGGAATGGCTTCGGTGCCCTCCTTAAGAGCCAGCAGCTCAATGTATAGCACCAATGAAAGGCGGCACTCGGAGACTTTCACAAAATGATCAACGTGGTTTAATGTGGGTCGTCAACGTTTCGGGAGACGAACTCCCTTCTTCAGGACACAGCAAACAAGTGTGACATGCAGTGCAAAAAACATTTAAATAACTTACCATCCCCAGGCCCGCCAGCCCCCGCCGCGGCCAGCGGCGTCCCGTCCCACGGCACCCGCACTTCCGGTGTGGCAAACCCCGTCCTCCGGAAGTGACGTCACTCCGTGTCCGGGCGTCGCGGCCGCTGCGGATGAAAACACAGGGGGTTGAGCACACGTTGCCATGGGGACCAGTAAACATAACATCACAACATCACAGACTGGAAAACAACAGTAAAAATATGACCAATAAAACATTATATGTGCCCATAGTGCTTAGGACACACACCGCGGAAAGCGTGTGTGTGAATTAAAATGCAAAGTGCGTAAATCTCTCACTCCTGTCGCATACATAGTTCACCCTCCAGAGAAACCCTGAAGGATGCGTTGATGTTGAAGGAATAAACTTAACAACAGCTGTACATTACTATATTCAGAAATCTGCACCTAGTCTACAAGCGTGTATTCCTCAGGTGCAGGCACCTGTCAGCCCAATGGAAGTAAATGGATTACATCTCAGAGCCCAAAATTCCAGAAACAGGTCCCTCTGACCCCTGGTGGAGCATTTAGCCCCCCATAGGCTCAAGAACTAAACTGGGCATACCTAGCTCATAAGAAACAACAATATAATTCCTAACAAATTGTAATAGCAGGAGTATGTGTGTGTGTGTGTGTGTGTGTATATATATATATATATATATATATATGAGTATATGGATATATGTGGATATATGTATATCTTGAGGATGGAAATAGATAATCATATCATGTGTGGGATCATATTGTTCAGAGTCACGTAAACATTAATCTGGTGAGAATAACAATATTATCATATATTACCACATTAAGTTATTAATAATACCAGATTTATGTATGATTAATATGATGGTTTTAACTGGTCATGGGGTGGGAACTCAGATGCAAACAACAGAAATCACATCTCAAGTCTTAGCCATCGCCCACTTCTTGAGCTGACCAATGATCCCCGGTGCACAGGATATGTCCCACCCCCGAACCAATGGAAGTAGAGCACACAGTGTCTATTGTATTATGTTTTAATGCACTGTATAAAGAGCCAGCTACATGCCAGGTCACTATCACAGACTCTAAAGGTCATCTACCCAGATGACTGAGGACCAGACTGGGAAGCGCAGGCGAAAACCAAACACGTATGTACCATTGACTGTAGCCATTATTCTATTGTATTGTTATTGTAACCCCCTTTCAGAAAATATATGTTGGTGTGTCGGAACCCGGCATTTTAAATACAATCTGGTGCCGTGTTTCCTTTCCCTGCTAAGGTATTAAAGTGTATTTACAGCCACTCGGGCTGCTGCATTGTGCTAACAGCGTATAGGCCTGTGTACGCAAACTGTGTAGTCACTACGCCCTTTAGGCATACGTACGCAGAGTGTGTACACTGTGCGACTTTGTGTACGTAAGGTTTGTGAATAACATAAAGGTGAAAGGTTAATTACCACGGCCGCAGCTGCTCAATATTAAAGTGTATCAAGTGTGTTTAAGGTATATGCTTTTTAGTCCTGTAAGTAAACCAGCATATTCAATGGTATAAGAAAGAACTAATGTCTGTAACAGGGTGTCACGATCCGGGTATCTGGACGCCATTTCTTACCCATCAGATGCCTCCTAAGGCTGGCTCAGCGCTCCAGGACCGGATTCCATCTGTTATCCTGATGTGTACATTCCTGTATCCTCTCCTGTCACTCAGGGACGCTGTCACAGTAAACGCCATATTACACCTGGCATGGCGTCTCCCGCGGCCTCCGCCGCCGTCCCTGAACTTCTGCATGCAGAATGTCTGAGTGGCGATTACGTCAGCCGCGGCCTCCGCTGTGTCCGCGTGGTTGGATGTGCATCTGTCAGCCTGGCGCCTCCTGTCTCCGGTGGCCGGCGCCGCCATTACTGTTTTCATTACCACATGGATTACAAACCAAACTTCCCTCCAAGTGTCTGCATGGGCGCAGCCATCTTGGATTCTGTCAGCTGATCATTTCCACCAATCTGTTCTCAGTATTGATAATCTGCATAATTGCCTAGCCAATCCCTTCCTTGCTGCAGGTATAAATACACTGTGCCTGAGCAAGGAAGGCGTCAGTGCTTTGGTTGTCAAACCTAGTTCCTGTTTGTCTCTCTCCTGTGATTGTCTTCCAGGTTCCAGCTCCTGTCTCAAGACTTCCACCATAGAGACCCGCACCAGCATTCCACCTGCGGTGTAGCCTGACTCTCCAATCCATTGTGGATTCATCTGTTTCCAGCTACAACATTACCTGCTTCCAGCTCAGCTTCCAGCAGAGTACAGCTTCCCTTAAAGGGCCGGTGTCCTTTCTACACTTTACCACTCTCCACCGGTATTATTATTTCTCCGCTCTCAAGTTCTACATTTCAGTTCATATTTCATCGCTCCCAAGTTCATTTATTATTTAACTGGTTCCAGCCAGTATCCACTCCGTGCTAACAACAGTCTGGTTCCAGCCAGTATCCACAGCAGCTGTTTTATCTTCAGCAACCCAGCTTTTCCTGGAACACCAGCTGGCACAATCCTGGGTTATCTCCATTGCTACAGTCGGGCCTGGTAAGGACTTTCCATCTAGAAGATCATAAGAACTATCTCACACTACCAGTGCCCTGTGGCTCCTGCCATCCTGTAGTACCCAGGAACTGTATTTATTCTTTGCTGACTTTTACGTTTTCTTTTACTGCTGCTGTGTTGCGGAGTTGTCATAATAAACATCATTGACTTTTATCCAAGTTGTCGTGGTCACGCCTTCGGGCAGTTATTATTCATGTTACTTACATGTCCAGGGGTCTGATACAACCTCCCAGGTTCCGGTACATCTCAGCCCCTACAACTGAGGCTGCCTCCCGTCAGCTCAGGCCCTCAGTTGTGACAGTAAGCACTGACCTAATGAATCCAGCCGGAGACCAGGATCAAGCGGCCAGGCCGATGCAAGAACTGGCAGCCCGACTAGAACATCAGGAGGCTGCACAGGGCCACATCATCCGCTGTCTCCAGGATCTCTCTACTCGTCTGGATGGGATTCAGACAACTCTCCGTGGATCAGGCGCGTCTGGTGCGTCAACCACAGTGACTCCAGCTATAACCCCACCCACCTTACCCATTTCTGCTCCACGTCTTCATCTTCCAACGCCAGCAAAATTTGACGGGTCTCCAAGATTCTGCAGGGGATTTCTCAACCAGTGTGAGATTCAGTTTGAGCTACAACCTGGCAATTTTCCCAGTGACCGTACAAAAATTGCCTACATTATTTCTCTTCTCAGTGGCTCAGCCCTTGATTGGGCATCACCGTTATGGGAGAGGTCCGACACCCTGCTATCTTCCTACACTGCCTTCGTGTCAACATTCAGGCGCATCTTCGACGAGCCAGGCCGGGTAACCTCAGCTTCATCCGAGATTCTCCGTTTACGCCAGGGGTCACGTACTGTAGGACAATATCTGATACAGTTCCAGATCCTGGCATCCGAACTGGCATGGAACGACGAGGCCCTGTATGCTGCATTCTGGCATGGCTTATCTGAGCGTATTAAAGATGAGTTAGCTACCAGAGACTTACCTTCTAAGTTAGATGAGCTAATCTCACTCTGCACGAAAGTTGATTTACGTTTCAGAGAGAGAGCAACTGAGCGTGGAAGATCATCTGCTCCAAAATCTTCTGCTCCTCCTCCTCGTCAACTGTCACCATCTAAAGATGAGCCCATGCAACTTGGCCGTTCCCGTTTAACTCCTGCTGAGCGCCGAAGACGTCTCTCCGAGTTTCTCTGTCTCTATTGTGCAGCTCCGTCTCACACCATTAATGCCTGTCCCAAACGTCCGGGAAACTCCAAATCCTAGCTCGCCAAGGAGAGGGCCGGCTAGGAGTAATGATCTCCTCTCCATCTCCTCAAGATTGTAATCTCCCAGTCTCGCTTCAAGTTGCTCAACGTTATCGGAACGTCATTGCCCTCCTTGATTCCGGAGCAGCTGGGAACTTTATTACCGAAGCCTATGTTAAACGGTGGTCCCTACCCACCGAGAGACTTCCTTCGTCCATTTCTTTAACTGCCGTGGATGGCAGCAAAATTTTTGATGCAGTTATTTCTTTAAGGACTCTACCAGTTTGTCTGAGAGTGGGAGTTCTTCATTCCGAACTTATTTCACTTTTAGTGATTCCAAGAGCCACACATCCTGTGGTCCTGGGCCTTCCATGGCTCCGTCTTCACAATCCTACAATTGATTGGACGACTACGCAAATCCTGGCATGGGGTTCCTCCTGTGCTGAGACATGTTTGTTTAAAGTATTGCCTGTCTGTTCTTCCTCCCCCAGGTCGTCTGATGTTCCACCTCCTCCATATCAAGATTTCACGGATGTGTTCAGTAAAGCTTCTGCTGATATCCTTCCTCCTCATAGAGAATGGGACTGTCCGATTGATCTCGTTCCAGGGAAGGTTCCACCTCGAGGCCGAACTTATCCGTTGTCTCTGCCTGAGACGCATTCTATGGAGGAATATATTAAAGAGAACCTAGCAAAGGGGTTCATTCGACCTTCTTCTTCTCCAGCCGGCGCAGGCTTCTTTTTTGTAAAAAAGAAAGATGGTGGTCTGCGGCCGTGCATCGACTACAGAGGTTTGAACGACATTACCATCAAGAACCGTTATCCTTTACCCCTGATTACTGAGCTCTTTGACAGAGTTAGCGGAGCTACCATCTTTACAAAGCTGGACTTGCGAGGTGCATACAATCTCATCCGGATCCGTGAGGGTGACGAGTGGAAGACCGCCTTTAACACCCGTGACGGACATTATGAGTACCTCGTCATGCCCTTCGGATTGAGCAATGCTCCAGCTGTCTTCCAGCATTTTGTCAATGAGATCTTCAGAGACATTCTATACCGTCATGTCGTGGTCTATCTAGACGATATCCTCATTTTTGCCAACGATTTAGAGGAACATCGTTTTTGGGTTAAAGAGGTTCTGTCCCGTCTCCGTGTCAATCATCTCTATTGCAAATTAGAAAAATGCGTCTTTGAAGTCAAGTCCATTCCGTTTCTAGGGTACATTGTGTCCGGTTCCGGACTAGAGATGGATCCTGAGAAACTACAAGCAATCCAAAATTGGCCGGTACCCTTAACCCTCAAAGGGGTCCAGAGGTTCTTAGGGTTCGCCAACTATTACCGAAAGTTTATACGAGACTTTTCCACCATTGTGGCGCCTATTACTGCCTTCACTAAGAAGGGTGCTAACCCGTCCAAGTGGTCTGAAGAAGCCATGCAAGCATTTCATCTTTTAAAACAAAGGTTCATCTCTGCGCCTGTTCTGAAACAGCCTGACATCGACTCTCCTTTCATCTTAGAGGTGGATGCCTCCTCCGTTGGAGTAGGAGCGGTGTTATCTCAGAGGGCTAAAGATGGCCATTTACACCCTTGCAGTTTCTTCTCCCGGAAGTTCTCCCCAGCTGAGCGCAACTATGCCATTGGCGACCAGGAGTTGCTAGCCATCAAGCTCGCTCTAGAAGAGTGGAGGTATCTGTTGGAGGGAGCTTCTCATTCAATCACCATACTTACAGACCACAAGAACCTTTTATACCTGAAGGGCGCACAATGTCTCAACCCTCGTCAGGCCAGATGGGCACTTTTCTTTTCCAGGTTCGACTTTAAACTCCAGTTCTGTCCGGGCTCTCAGAATCGCAAGGCCGATGCCCTTTCCCGCTCATGGGAGCAAGAAAATGAGTCAGAGTCTTCAGACAAGCATCCTATTATAAATCCGTTGGCATTCTCCACGGTAGGGATGGACTCTACGCCCCCATCAGGGAAAAGTTTTGTGAAGCCGATGCTAAGGAAGAAGCTCATGCATTGGGCCCATGCTTCCCGTTTTGCCGGACATACAGGTATCCAAAAAACCCTGGAGTTTATCTCTAGGTCCTATTGGTGGCCAACTCTGAAAAAGGACGTCTTGGAGTTTATTGCATCTTGCCCAAAGTGTGCCCAACATAAAGTATCCCGCCAGTCGCCTGCGGGGGCAACTGGTTCCACTATCCGTTCCCCGTCGACCATGGACCCACTTGTCGATGGATTTCATTACAGACTTACCTATCTGCAACAAGTTCAATACCATCTGGGTGGTAGTTGACCGGTTCACCAAGATGGCACACTTCATTCCTCTCACCGGTCTTCCGTCAGCTTCCAAGTTGGCTCAAGTATTCATACAAGAGATCTTCCGACTCCACGGTCTTCCTGAAGAAATTATCTCAGATCGAGGAGTTCAATTCACAGCCAAATTCTGGCGAAGTTTATGTCAAGTCCTCCAAGTCAAGCTAAAGTTTTCCACGGCTTACCATCCTCAGACCAATGGTCAAACCGAGAGGGTGAATCAGGACTTGGAGGCCTTCCTCCGCATCTATGTGTCCTCCTCTCAAGATGACTGGGTTCAATTACTTCCCTGGGCCGAGTTCTGTCATAACAACCAGTATCATTCTTCATCTGCTTCAACACCATTCTTCACTAACTTTGGATTCCACCCTAAAGTCCCTGAGTTCCAACCGCTTCCAGCAACTTCTGTTCCCGCAGTGGATATCACCTTGCATCAGTTTGCCAATATCTGGAAGAGCGTACGATCAGCTCTGCTCAAGGCATCGTTCAGGTACAAGAAGTTTGCGGATAAGAAGCGTCGAGCAGTTCCTGCTCTCAAGGTGGGTGATCGGGTATGGTTATCCACGAAGAATTTGAGGTTAAGAGTTCCCAGTATGAAGTTTGCACCTCGCTATATCGGTCCTTTCAAGATTGAACAAGTCATCAATCCTGTTGCTTACAGACTCCAGTTGCCTCCCTTCTTAAAAATACCCAGGACATTCCATGTTTCCCTGTTGAAACCGCTGATCTTGAATCGGTTTCATTCCTCACTTCCTCCAACTCCGAAAGTCCAAACTCAACGAGGTGTTGAGTATGAAGTGGCCAAGATCCTGGACTCACGTCACCGTTACGGTCAACTACAATATCTTATTGACTGGAAGGGTTATGGTCCTGAGGAACGTTCATGGACCAATGCTTCTGATGTCCATGCTCCTGCCTTGGTCTGGAGATTCCATTCCAAGTTTCCTCAAAAGCCAAAGAAGTGTCCTGGGGCCACTCCTAAAGGGGGGGGTGCTGTCACGATCCGGGTATCTGGACGCCATTTCTTACCCATCAGATGCCTCCTAAGGCTGGCTCAGCGCTCCAGGACCGGATTCCATCTGTTATCCTGATGTGTACATTCCTGTATCCTCTCCTGTCACTCAGGGACGCTGTCACAGTAAACGCCATATTACACCTGGCATGGCGTCTCCCGCGGCCTCCGCCGCCGTCCCTGAACTTCTGCATGCAGAATGTCTGAGTGGCGATTACGTCAGCCGCGGCCTCCGCTGTGTCCGCGTGGTTGGATGTGCATCTGTCAGCCTGGCGCCTCCTGTCTCCGGTGGCCGGCGCCGCCATTACTGTTTTCATTACCACATGGATTACAAACCAAACTTCCCTCCAAGTGTCTGCATGGGCGCAGCCATCTTGGATTCTGTCAGCTGATCATTTCCACCAATCTGTTCTCAGTATTGATAATCTGCATAATTGCCTAGCCAATCCCTTCCTTGCTGCAGGTATAAATACACTGTGCCTGAGCAAGGAAGGCATCAGTGCTTTGGTTGTCAAACCTAGTTCCTGTTTGTCTCTCTCCTGTGATTGTCTTCCAGGTTCCAGCTCCTGTCTCAAGACTTCCACCATAGAGACCCGCACCAGCATTCCACCTGCGGTGTAGCCTGACTCTCCAATCCATTGTGGATTCATCTGTTTCCAGCTACAACATTACCTGCTTCCAGCTCAGCTTCCAGCAGAGTACAGCTTCCCTTAAAGGGCCGGTGTCCTTTCTACACTTTACCACTCTCCACCGGTATTATTATTTCTCCGCTCTCAAGTTCTACATTTCAGTTCATATTTCATCGCTCCCAAGTTCATTTATTATTTAACTGGTTCCAGCCAGTATCCACTCCGTGCTAACAACAGTCTGGTTCCAGCCAGTATCCACAGCAGCTGTTTTATCTTCAGCAACCCAGCTTTTCCTGGAACACCAGCTGGCACAATCCTGGGTTATCTCCATTGCTACAGTCGGGCCTAGTAAGGACTTTCCATCTAGAAGATCATAAGAACTATCTCACACTACCAGTGCCCTGTGGCTCCTGCCATCCTGTAGTACCCAGGAACTGTATTTATTCTTTGCTGACTTTTACGTTTTCTTTTACTGCTGCTGTGTTGCGGAGTTGTCATAATAAACATCATTGACTTTTATCCAAGTTGTCGTGGTCACGCCTTCGGGCAGTTATTATTCATGTTACTTACATGTCCAGGGGTCTGATACAACCTCCCAGGTTCCGGTACATCTCAGCCCCTACAACTGAGGCTGCCTCCCGTCAGCTCAGGCCCTCAGTTGTGACACAGGGTATAGATCACACATTAAACATTTTTTATTTTTCTCCCCAGTTATTTAACAATTACAACTCCAACTAGTAGACCTTAACGTAGCCTACATAAACTCCTAGAACCCTAAAAAAACAAAAAAAAACAAAAAACAACAACAGGAGGCAGTAATACAATAAGATATGTGAGGTGTATAGAGTAGTGAGTAATATCACGACCTGGTTCTACATAAGCCCAGGATGTACACCGCTACCATGGTGCACTGCTTCTCATATCGCAAGGGCGGGGGAGGAATACACAGAGTTAATCCAAGGGGACCATATTTTCCCATATTTAGACATGGCATTATTTTTCATGTATACATAGCGGTCTTTAAGGAGAGTGTCATTGACCAGGGCCTTAAATGCTGATATAGAAGGGCAGCGTGGGGCCATCCATGTCCGTGCAATGCACACTTTGGCTAGGGCACAAATACTACGAGCATAAAGGCCCTCCCACTTGGACCCCGAAGCAGGACCTCCTATTCCCAGTACACAAAATCTCGGAGTCCACACATTCCCAGGCATCCCTGTGCACTCCAGAATCGACCCGACCCCAGACCAAAACACCTGAGTGGACGGACACTCCCACACAAGGTGCCAAAAGGATCCCCCAGCGGCCCCGCATTTAGGGCAAATAGCTGTATTGCCAGTCCCAAACCTGGCCAGCCGGGCCGGTGTCATATAGGATCTATGCAAGATAAAGAGCTGTATTTGTTGAAATCGGAATGATTTAGTCACAACACTTGGGTACTCAAGCGCAAGCTCCCAATCCTCCTCTCTAATGGGGCCCAGATCTCCCTCTCAGCGCCCACGGAGTCCCGAAAGAGGGTCTGTATGAAGTGTTTTCAATAGGTACAAGTAAGTAAAAGAAATCACTTTAACCCGTCCCAGCGAGCTTAAAAAGGTCTTTATGGGGAAATGAAGGCGCGCCGGGGGCGAGTCCCAGAATTGCGATTGCAGGGCATGCCGGTGTTGCAGAAACCTGAAAAAGTAAGAATTAGGTAATCCAAATTCCTCTTTTAATTGCTGAAACGACTTCAGTGTACCATTACTGTACAATTGGGATATGGAGACTATGGAGTATGGAACCCACACCACCCCGCCCTCAAGAGACCCCAGCTCAGGTAGAGAAGTAGAGTGCCAGAGGGGAGTGTCCGGGTCCAAACCATCAAACCCAAGTAAATTCCTCAAGGCGAGCCAGATCTACATGGCCTGAAAGACAATGGGGGGAGAATATCGAGAGACATTCCCACTCAGCAAAACCTGCACCGGAGAGAGGCCCGGATAGTAGCACTGGAGAAACGCCCATTGTAAAGTGCCGGTATCCCCACCCTGTACCCAGGAGCCAAGGTGTGATAGCTGAGACGCATAAAAGTACATTTGGAAGTGGGGCAGGGCTAGACCTCCATCAGCTTTCAGCCTAGTGAGGGTATTCAGCCCTATCCTAGGCCGCTTGTTGGCCCAGATCAGGGATGACAATATACCATTTAATTTCTTAAAGAATGCCAGGAAGATATATACCGGGGATTGTAAAACAATATATAACAGTTTGGGCAGAATTATCATTTTAATGAGACTAACCCTGCCAGTCACTGTCAGCGGAAGCTTGCACCATGCTCTCGACTTACATATAATCAGTTGCGTTAGTGGGTCTACATTCAGGGGTATGAAATCAGAAGGGTTATTTGTAACTTGAATTCCAAGATATCTAAACTGATCTGTCCAACATAGCGGCAAGGAGAGCTTCGGAATCTGTGGAGGAGAACCAATGACGGGCATAATAAATGACTTGGACCAGTTGATACGGAGACCAGAAAAGCCGCCAAATTCCTCAATGACCTGCAGCAAAATAGGCATAGCCACAGCATAATCACGTAGGAACAACAGCAGGTCGTCCGCATAAAGGGCAATTTTGTCTACACTAGGGCCCGTGACGATCCCCTCAATGTCCGGGTGTGTCCTAATCAGGCAGGCCAGAGGCTCTATGGCTATAGCAAATAGGGCAGGGGAGAGGGGGCATACCTGTCTAGTACCCCGAGACAGGGTAAAGGAGGACGAGATGTAACCATTGACCAAGATCCTGGCACACGGAGTCTGATATAGCAGTCTGATCCAATGTATGAAATTAGGGCCAAAGCCCATGCATTTCATGACTCCCCACAGGTAGGACCATTCAACGCTGTCGAACGCCTTAGCCGCGTCCAATGAGACCACGACCGAGTCCGAGGGGAAGTCATGTGGAGCCTGCAGAATGGTATACAGCCTACGCAAATTAATATACGTGGACATGCCCGGCATAAAGCCAGATTGATCCTGATGTATTATGGACTTAATAACTGAGTTAAGCCGAACCGCCAGAATTTTTGCCAGGATCTTAGCATCAGTGGGGATAAGGGTGATCGGCCTATAGGACTCAAAGAGTCTGGGGTCCTTACCGGGTTTCGGTAACACTATAATAACAGCCTCGGACATTGAGGGAGGACGTTGATTAGTAGTAAACATGTCTGTAAACATATCAAGCAACTTAGGGCCAAAGAACTCAATATACGTTTTATACAGCTCAGCAGGGATGCCATCACATCCCGGAGACTTACAACTGGGGGACAAACCCACTGCCGCGGTCACCTCCTCCAAAGTCAGAGGTGATTCCAGGAAATTGCTAGCCTCAGAGGAGAGTCTGGAGAGGGGTACATTATTCAAGTATATGTCTAAATCTGCCACGGAGTGCGTCAGCCAAGACTCATACAGATCCCTGTAATATGAAAGGAACAGCCGTGCAATGTCTGGGGTGTTGTCTACAATGTAGCCATCAGGACCAGACATCTGCACAACCGTAGACCCAGGCCGGTCATAATGCACTAAATGGGCCAACAAACTTCCCGGTCTATCCGCCTGCATGTACAAATTTGTGGCTCGAAACAAAAGGGAGTGTGCGGTTTTGTCTGAGAGGTGAGCCAGCCATGCCGCCTGAGCTGTCAACCATTGAGATTTTAGTGCAGAGGTGCCCTCCGCCAAATAACGGATCTCGAGGTCCCTAAACTCTGATTCAAGTGCTCTCTCCTTCTCCCTGCCTGATAATTTGTGCGCAGCAATTTTACCAATCAGCGTACCACGTAAAAATGCTTTAAATGAGTCCCAGATGACAGAAGCCGGGGCCGAACCCACATTATCCACAAAAAAACCCTCCCACTTAGTTGTCAGGTCCGGACAGTCGCCCAAATGAGCTAACCAGGATGGATGTAACTTCCAATACGACTGTCCCCTCTGGCACTCCACCTCCAGGGACAACATCAATGGTGAGTGGTCAGACACCCCCCGCGCCTCATAGTGAACATCTAAAATTCTGGGCAGGAGCTCAGGCGAGACCAGGGCCAGGTCAATTCTGGAAAATGAACCATGTGTGCCGGAGAAGCACAAGAACTGCCTAAGTGTAGGATGCCGAACCCTCCATGCATCCACCCACTGCACGTTACTCAGAAAGTCTGCAAATTTAGACGGGGTACCCCCTACCCCGGGAGCCAAAGGGGACTTCCACCTATCCAGGGAGACGTCCATCAAGTTATTAAAGTCCCCCAAGCAAATAACAGGGGTATGGGGGGAAGAGGCAATAAATGAGGTGGCTTTCTGCAATACATCATATGAGAAAGGTGGAGGAATATATACTGATAGCAGAAAAAAATTACGGGAATTCAATTTGCATTCCAGAAACACAAACCTGCCATAAGGGTCAGTATTTACCGTAAGCAATGCAAACTGGACAGTCCTTTTTATCATGACTGACACCCCCCGGGAAAAGGAGGAGTGAGAGGAATGATATGCCCATCCCACCCAAGGCCTGCGGAGCGACAGCAGTCTATTTCCCTCTAAATGAGTCTCACTCAAACAGACAATGTCCGGGTCATATTTCTTAATCATTCTAAGTACCAGGGATCGCTTTACTTTATTGTTGATACCCCGGACATTCCAGGCCAAAAACTTTAAGACAGGCATGATGTCCGCATGGCCATCCGGGACAAATCACATATATACCTCGCAGAGTGGATAAAGGACCCCATAAACAAATCTGCTGCACCCCCGCCCGCCCATATAAAGCGTTATCCCATAGACCTTGCTGTCCGCAGACCCCAGGCCACGAGCCAAGCCAGCCGGAACAACACATCAGCACCTCACATTGAAAAAAACAGAAATATAGAAAACAATAAACTAAAGAAAGAAAAACAGAACTCACATAAAAACAAACAATACCCAAATACCAACCCCTCTCCCTGTATACCTTCCCAAACAGTGGCATACACATATCCCTAACCAAACCCAACCCTGGAGATCCAAGTGCCTACGACGCACTAATGCGTAGCATAAAGACCTAAAGTCCCAGTGCAAAAAGAACCCCTAAGTGTATATAACACTACGCAACAAAGTCCAGAACCATCAAAGCAAGGGGGTGCTCCCCGGACATATACTTGCATGTTGTAGGCCCATACAGGAAGGAGAACAGGATATCAGTCCGGAGCCAGTTGACGGACGCCTGGAGCGTATCTGTCCAGCCAGGCCGCCGCCTCCCGTGGAGAACTGAAAAACTTGGTCTCCCCATCCGCCACCACACGCAATCTGGAGGGGAACAACATCGAGTAGGGAAGATTCAAGTCACGAAGACGCCGCTTGATAGGCAGGAACTGGGCCCGGTCTTTCTGGACGTCCGCCGCAAAGTCTGGAAATGCCGAGACCCGGATACCGTTCCGAAGCAGGGGGCCCTTCATGTGGCCCAGGCGTAACACAAAGTCCCGATCTTTTGTAATGCAAAAACTTGGCAATAAAAGTTCGTGGTGGGGCGACAGGAGGTAAAGGTCGGAAAGGCACTCTGTGGGCCCGCTCCACCGCAAACTGGGAGGTGAAGGATTCTGCACCATACGCCTCCTTGAGCCATGACTCCAAGAAATCCTCAGGATGTGCCCCCTTTTCCCTTTCTGGCAGGCCCACAAACCGCACGTTGTTTCTACGAAGGCGACCCACCATATCTAGAAGCTTGGTTTGCATTGTTGAGACTTGCTGAGAGACTGCTGACACGGATTGCTTCAGGGGGCCGCAGAGATCTTCCAGATTAGAAACCAGCGTCTCGGCCTCACCCACTCTCTCCCGGATACGTTGTAAATCCTGACGTAATAAAGAAAGATCGCACTGCACCTTCTCCATTTTGTCCAACAATCATTGTTCACTAGCCGCTATAGCCTCCAGTACCTGCTGAATGGATGGAGCAGAGGGCTGCATAGCTGTGTCCGAATCGGCCCCAGCCGGGGGATCAGGGCGGGTAGGAGGGGACGATTTAGGAGATGACTGCGCGGGCTGGGTGGTAGACTGGCGGGCAAACTTATCCAACTTGGCCGCAGCCACACGTTGATGGTCTTTCACCATATTAGCGAAGCTGAAACCACCAGCCAGGTACAACACGGATCCAATTGGGCTCAGTCGGCACGCAGGTCCCAAATATTCAGTGTCAGAGGGCTGAACAGGGAGCGAGTGGTGTAGTATCAAATGTGCCCCAAACAGCCAGTAGTGAAACAGGAGAGGCGAGCCAGGAGGACCCAGGTGTATATATAATGGACAGTGGGTGGCAGGGTATTAGGGAGCAGGGCAGCACGCCCACAGGCACTCCAGTCAGCCCCACAATCTCCCCAGAGTCTCAGTGCAGTGTAGGTTGGGATAAAGTAAAGGGAGCAACTCCCAAAATGGCCACCGGGCTCTCAGCCTCCCCTCAACCCCCGTAAGTCAGGAAGCCCAGGCACCAGGGGAGAAATGGAGATAATCAGTTATTGCAGGGTGCAGGGGGGGTGCCGCGTCCTCCAGGCAGCAAGGCTCACCCAGTCTTCGCCGCGGGGACGCGCCTGCGTGCGGCAGCGCGGCGAGGCGCCACAGAAATTGAGGCCGGGGATGCTCCGACGGCCTAAGCGGGAAGTTCGGGCGGCAGCTAGCGCGGCCAGAAGATGCTCCCAGGAGGCAGCCAAAGGACGCCCGCAGCTGCCCCAGGGACACAGAAGGCAGTACGTGCAGGTAAGCAGCTCCGGAGAGGAGGCCAGGAGGTACACAGGATCTATCGTCCGGGGAGCTCCCGCGCCCAGCTGCCTACTCGGATGCTGCCGTGGCCACGCCCCCCTTTGTGGATATTTGGTTATATTTCTCCCTTCAACATTGTGGGACCTCTGCCTGCATTGTCATACCCCACTATGGAAAAGTTTGTGGCTAAAGTACCCAAAGTGCCCAGGGGTTCTCAAACCACCCGGAGTAAGGTTAAGGCTCCTGTCTCTGAGACTCCTGCTTCTCCAGTTCTCCACCACAGGATGACTCTATTGATGCATTATTCACCTCCAATAAATACAGTGCTCTCTCTATTCAACGAGCTAAAGAAATTTCCGATATTATCTCTCCATTGCTTCATATAAAGTTGGCTCCACTCACTGAAGCTATTAATTCAGCAGCAGCACAACTCTCTCAACATACTGCGCGCCTCGCAGAGGCTGAAGAACGTATTTCCACGCTGAAGATGAGCTCACTGAAGCCAGGTCCCAATTGCAGACCCAGAAAGCTAGTATCACAGCCTTTAGCGAAAAGCTAGAGGACCTGGAAAATCACAATAGGAGAAATAATATATGGCTGATTGGCCTGCAGGAAACGGTCAAACTGAGGGAATTACACTCCTTGGTGTCTGGTTACCGGAAACCATGGTTAGACCTATGGATGCGTCCTCACCCATTCAGGTGGAACGGGCGCATTGCATTGGTCCGGAACGCTCCTCTACCCAACAACGTCCTAGTCCAGTCATCTTTAAGCTTTTGAATTATCTGGATAAGCTCAGAATAATGAAAGCCTATCTTAAATCTGCTGATCTTAACTATGAAGGTGAAAAGTTGCTGTCATTCCAGGATTTTTCTTTTCAAGTCTCAACAAAGAGGAGGGAATTCTCACCCATCTGCAAGGAACTTTTCCATAAAAACATCTGTTTCTCCGGCAGGGTCCACAGGTTATCCACAGGATAACAATGGGATATGATGAAGCGACAGCGGATTTGCACCAATCGGTCAAAGCTTTTCTGGCCTCCCAGCATGCAACGGGCCCGTCCATATATCCCCGCCTCCTTGCTCAGGCTAATCAGTTTTTTGTTTGGTGCGACAGGAGCCGGACCATGGTCAGAGGGCTGCTGGTTTTTAGCAGCCCTAAGCTTTCTTATTTTATTTTTATAGTCTTACTATTTTTCTGAGTGATCTTTCTAAACAGCGTCTTATACGTACCTTAGAAAGAGTCGCTCCAACAACTCTCCGCAGGGTCATGACAACGCTTAACCGCGAGTACAGTGCTGTTTCGGCGGGCTTCTGTGTCGGATATACTACCAGGTCCAGCAGACGTTACCAGGCTGTGGCCGGAGCACAGGGAGAAGGTAAGGCATCGATTCCACATAGAAGGGTAATACGGACACAGCCGCACTGTTTTGGAAGGAGACCACCAAACAGTCGCTGATGCTGCTGCCACCTCGGGTGCACCAGTGCTAGGCCTTAAGGCCCGTACACACTGGTCGATATATCGGCCGTTCTCTTGAACGGCCGATATATCGCGGGACCGTCGGCCAGTGTGTACGGCCGATACGTCTGTGAACTCCGTCGTTCACAGACGTATCGCGTCGGCCGCGCAGCACAGCCGACGGCCAATATATCTACCGATATATTGGCGCGTCGCTGTGTGTGTACGGCCGACCGCCCGTACACATGCGGCGGCGGCCGGTGGTGATTTACAGCTGAACTGGGCGGGCGTGTGTACACGCCCGCCCAGTTCATGACGTCAGTCCCCGACGGATCGGGCAGTGTGTATGCACAGCACACTGCCCAATCCGTCCATAGATATATCTGCAGATCAATTTATCTGCTGATATATCTATTAGTGTGTACCCACCTTTAGGAATCAGAGGCTCCAGGAATAGTATGAGGCCATGATTCCTAGGGTTGATGTCAGCAGCGGGGAGTCAGATGCTCTCCTGGTCGCCCCTCCCCCCGATTCATGACCAGTTTCCTCCGAGTCTCCCACCATGAACTGTTTCCCGCTTCCGTCTCAGATGCTGTACACGAAGGGGACCTAGTCGCAGCATAGGCGGCTGTGTGACTGGTGCGTCCGTGTTCACTGAACGTCTGGGTTTACTATAGGTTCATGGAGCGGCAGTGTACACTAGTAGCGTCTGGATCCACTCAGCATTCGCTAACATATTGATCGGTCCTGGAAGCGAGGTGAGTCTCCCTGTGTCCCACTCTACTGAGTACGGGTTATACAGCACTAAGTCTTTATCTACCCTTTGAGTATGAATAGTTAGATAAGTGCCTATTGCATATGCGTCTGTATATGTTTACTGTTGATTCTTTCGCATTGCATCTGAATACGTTAGATCTGTTTAAACTTGATGCAATAATGTGTTCTCCTACATACTTAAAATGTAGTTGTAGTTGATGATGTGCTCATATTGCTTATTATACTAATGTATAACATGTGACTGACTGCTAGTGTAAAAACAACCAAGAGAGCGCTATTCACATCTGATGTGGATTTTATTTTAAATCTATAATAATTTAGCACATTTTGTACTTAATGCCGGCCGGCAATACATAAAAATACAGTATAAATCACAATACACAACTGAAATAATTAAAAAAAATTGATTTATGTACACATATGGATATATCCGCTCCCACTCTATTGGGATCCCTCTCCTTGTTTGTTCAGCAACTATAACATATTAAATCCCAAGAGGAACAGATATTACACACATGACACATACTCAACAATATAGCTCTTATCCGGATTAACTGCTCATGAGCTTTTTTGACCTCTCAGTCTGTTACTATAGTATTAAAGTCCTTGTGTCAGTTCATCTGGTCAATTAGCACATGTATTAGTAGCAATGATGGGAGCAACACCTTGCTTGCAGCTTATTAGTAATACTGTTAGAGCAGTTCATGCAAAGCTGATTAGAAACAACAGTCAATGTCCTGCAGTTAATGGTAAATAAATGTTAGTAGTGTACCATACAAGAGCCTCTATTCAATCACAGTGCATGTGATAATCCTCCTGGTTAATTCGCCCGCAGGTGACCTATTAAGAAGTGGAACACATATCCTGCTTGAAACCACGGTAAACTTGCTCGTCCTCCCGGCCGATGCTCACACTTACAACCTTATCCGGAGTCCGTGGATGTAAGATTATAGATTTAAAATAAAATCCACATCAGATGTGAATAGCGCTCTCTTGGTTGTTTTTTCTTTAGTTTCATTTATAGGGGTACAAAAACCAATTGCCCCTGAGAGAGCTGCATACATATCTGTACAAATCACAGCGCTGGGAATTGTTTGTTTTGACTGTAGTGTGATTGCTGACTTTACTATATTTCTGTCAGTTTGTTTATTCCGATCCTCAATGCTGGTGCATGGGTAGGGTCGGATTGTATATCACTTTAAAAAAAATTAAAGTGATTACAGTCACAAATTGTGTAGTACACTGTGGAAGTGTTGATTATTTATCATGTCTAAGAGCGGCAAAGGTGAAGAAGGTACACTCACAGCAACACCAACACTCATATCATGTTTGTCTTGCAAAGCTGTGTTATCCTCTCAGGATCTGGTTCAGGATGGTTTGTGTGCAAATTGTTTTAGCTTTCACCAGGGGTTAATGAAACATACAGGAGGAGGAAGGAACGGAATATTCCTCCAACTCCTGTACCTGGGATAGGTTGCATTATTAACCCTTACATGCAGCTCCCCACCTGTGGTGTATCACTTCCAGCAGCAGCTTCTCAAAAGAAACAGGCTGATAAGCCGGTGGTAAGTAAATCTTCACCCTCACAGGCTACACATGATTCAGATGAGGATTCATTGGAAGATGAAAGCTCAATTAATTCTACTTCGGCATACGAAGAGGAGGAGTAAGGTCTCAGCTCAGTGGATATAGCGGAGTTAATTAAAGCAAAGAAAGCCATTCTATCCTTAGAGGATTCAGCAGAGCCTGTGTTAAATACCAAGGCACCTGTGTTTAAACGTCCCAAAATGGTTAAGACTGAGTTTCCAGGATCAGCTGACGGAAATTATGGAAGAGGCTTGGGCTACGCCCAATAAGAAGTTTAGAATTCCTAAGAAATGGAATTCCAATTATCCTCTTCCAGCTGGGGATTGTTTAAAAAGGGAGGTGGCTCCTAAAATAGATATGCATGTAATTCGATTAGTGCGATACTCTACATTACCTTTGCCTTCAACATCATTAAATGATGTCATGGATAGAAGAGTGGATGGTTTTCTAAAAAACATTTTTTCCCTGTCTGGGGCAGTCATAAGGCCAGCCATGGCTTCAGCTTGGATGGCAAAGACAGTGGCTGCCTGGGCTGATGCATTGGAGGGGGATTTTTCTATAGCTTCTAGAGAGCAAAAATCCCATATAGCTCAAATAAAACAGGCTGCAATGTTCCTGGAAGAAGCAGCATTGGATATGGGTACTATTGCCTTCAGGGCATCAGCTTCAACAATAGCTGCTCGCAGAGCAGTTTGGCTACATACGTGGAAAGCTGATTCAGAATCTAAGAAGGTTTTGGAATCTTTGCCCTTTTCTGGAGATATTATTTTTGGTAAAGAATTGACAGATATTCTGGAGTCAGAAGCAGACTCCAAGAAGATCAAGTTTCCTTCCACATATAATTTCAAACATAAAGTTCTGGATTTTTGGCCCTTTCGGTCTCAAGCAAAAGCTAAAGGAAGAAGTGATGGCAAGCAGCCCCAATACAACAAGTCTGGTAAGACTAAAAAAGCATTGGGCTACCAGAGGACCAGTTGTGAAAACAGATAATAAGCCATCATCCTGATGGTGCAGGCCTCCATCTGGGGGACCCCAGTGTGGGGGGCCAACTTCTTCAGTTTGCACAGATCTGGCAGCAGTCTACAACAGATGCCTGGGTGCAGGAAGTGGTATCTCTAGGTTATGGTTTTGCCTTCAAGAAGCACCCTCCTCAAAGGTTTTGTACCAGCCCGTCTTGGGCAGAGACAAAGGCCAGGGCTTTTTTAGAAGCAGTTCAGAAATTGCTTCAGTCAGGAGTAGTCATTCCAGTTCCTCCTGCACAACGAGGACAGGGTTTTTACTCTAACCTGTTTTTAGTTCAGAAGCCAAATGGGTAATTTCGGCCCATTCTCCATCTCAAAGTACTGAACAAATACATTTGGGTACCTCGGTTTCACATGGAGACTTTACGTTCCATCATTATGGCCATGGAGCCAGGGGATTATATGGTATCCCTGGATATACAGGATGCTTACCTACATGTTTCTATAGCACTGTCCCATCAGTGCTATCTCAGGTTCGCTATCCTCCAACAGCATTTTCAGTTCCAGGCCCTACCTTTTGGGTTAGCCACAGCTCCCAGAGTATTTACCAAGATTATGGTGGTAATGGCAGCTTAACTCCGCCAGCAGGGGATAAGAAATTTTCCATACCTCGACAATCTTTTAATCCTGGCACAGACGCAGGACTTGCTCTTATGTCATCTGCAACAGTCAATAACGTGTCTGCAGAACCACGGGTGGCTCATAAATTGTGCAAAATCGTCTCTGGTTCCGTCACAACGGATGACTCACTTGGGGGCTGTACTGGATTCAAGTCTTCAGAGAGTAATTTTACCACTGAACAAGACAGCCAAGGTTCAGTCAAGGATTCAGGACTTGAATTTCATGGTGTCAACAATCGACACGGTGGAGTATGCACAATTCCACTCGAGGCCTCTGCAGCGTCTGAACTTGCCAAATGGAATGGGTTGCATCAGACGATAAAAACACAGACTATGTTTCTTACGATAGAAGTAAGAAGGTCATTAGCCTCTTGGCTACAGACATCCCACCTGGACCAGGGGAGACCCTTTTGGATATCAGATTGGGAAATTCTGATGACAGACGCCAATCTCCAGGGCTGGGGAGCAGTGTCAGGAAGGTTGTGTTTTCAGGGGCAATGGACCAAGGAAGAAAGTTGCCTGCCAATAAACATATTGGAACTATTGGCCATATATATGGCACTGATTCAGGCAAAGGACATTCTTCGGGGAAAACCAGTCCAGATCCGCTCAAACAATGCGACGGCAGTAGCGTACCTCAACCATCAAGGAGGAACTTGCAGCCGAAAAGTGATGAAGGAGGTAAGTCACATACTAAAGTGGGCAGAACTTCATCATCCAACCTTGTCCGCAGTGTTCGTTCCGGG
This sequence comes from Pseudophryne corroboree, assembly GCF_028390025.1. Classification (NCBI taxonomy): domain Eukaryota; kingdom Metazoa; phylum Chordata; class Amphibia; order Anura; family Myobatrachidae; genus Pseudophryne; species Pseudophryne corroboree. The sequence continues at coordinate 617,061,893 of NC_086445.1, forward strand.
AGTCCTAAACTGGGAAGCGGACTTTCTCAGTCGACACGCCATTCAGGCAAGCGGATTTTGCCCCATATAAATCTTCCCCTGTTTTTAAAATCTGGTATGGTGCGGGCCTTCATTATATTTACCAATTTTTGCAGCCAGAACGTTGGTCTATACCAGTGAGGACTAACCTTGACACTCCAGCTGTTGTTGGACTACACATCCCAGCATGGCCAAATAGCAAAACTGTAGCAGGGCATGCTGGGATGTGTAGTTAAACAACAGCTGGAGTGTCAAGGTTAGCCATCACTGGTCTATATTTACACACACTCAACTGCAAGGGAAGTTTCTACACATTATCATACCACTTTTCCCATATTTACAGGCATGAAGCTATATTCAGAATGTCTTACATAAACTATGTGATGTAGATAGAGATTGTCTTATTGATTGACAAGGCTTTAAGTAAATCCGCAGGTAGTCCCTTTACCACCTCTTTTATATATTCCTTTATTAGACTTGTATTAAATATAGATTCTGGCACTGTTGGTATGTTAAAATGGATGGCTGACTTTCCTTCTCTCACCATGCAATCCATTACAGGTTGAGTATCCCTAATCCAAAATGCTTGGGACCGGAAGTATTTTGGATATGGGATTTTTCCGTATTTTGGAATAATTGCATACCATAATGAGATATCATGGTGATGGGACCTTTGTCTAAGCACAGAATGCATTTATGTTTCATATACACCTTATACACACAGTCTGAAGGTAATTTTAGCCAATATTTTTTTATAACTTTGTGCATTAAACAAAGTGTGTGTACATTCACACAATTCATTTATGTTTCATATACACCTTATACACACAGCCTGAAAGTCATTTAATACAATATTTTTAATAACTCTGTGTATTAAACAAAGTGTGTACATTGAGCCATAAGAAAACAAAGGTTCCACTATCTCACTCTCACTCAAAAAAGTCTGTATTTCGGAATATTTTGGAATATTTGGATATGGGATACTCAACCTGTACCTCAGAACATCTCTTTTTGAACAAACAACTTACTTCGATGTCTTATGCCGAAATAAATCAGTAGATATTACACAGAGTGTATTTTACCCCCAAACTGAAGTTTCTCATTGGCGAGGCACAAACTGCTGACTGTTACAAATGTGGTGGGCCAGATGCTGATCTTCTGCACTGTCTTGCACTGGTATTGTCCCCAGGTTCAGGCCTTTTGGCTCAGCCTCCAGGATTTCATTACTATCCATCTTAAGCTTATTCTTATTGATAAAACCTGGGCCTTCTGGGGTATTTATTCCAAGGAACATGCTGCTACGTTATCCAAAGGTAACCGTTTATTGTTTATAAAACTGGCAGCTGCCACCAAGAAGACAATATTATTGCAATGGATCTCTCCTGATCCTGTTCCTTTAACTCCGGTTCATCCTAGGATACTATTTTTGTTTTTTATGGACTAGACAGAGACCTCTTTACAGAAAGAAACAGAAACTGCAACTTTTTTTTACATTCGGCTACCCTATATTTACACTCTGGTGTTCTGAAAGATGCATGGTGGCCAAGTTTTCATACAACCTCCTGGTACAATCAGAATTGCTTGATAAGGGTACACCTTTCTAAAGTTCAATGTCTTTTTGATAGTGATTATATCTCTGCTACACTACTTCTTGATTTTGAATATGTCTTTCGCTCATGTGGCCCGTATGTTTTACTGTCAAACAACGCCTCTGATGTGATCTCATGATTTGTTCCCTAATTTGTGCCCTCTACTAGGCCCTATTCCACACTTTCCTACATTTTATCTTTGTTCATGTTCCTTGATTTGTTTATCCAAACCTGAAATGTGAGTTGAATGCATTTTGCTTGTGATACTGTTTATTTTCGTACCTGTCAATAAAACTTTATAAAAAATAAAAAAAGTGATGCTATATGACTATTGCAGTGGCTCAGTGGGTTAGTAGTCATGTAATATAGCTTTGATTATATGTGGTCACTAGTTCATTCCAGTGAAGGACTCCACCTTTTACTAACTTGCATATTGGTTTGTGAGTTCTCTTTACTTATGTAAATCATAAAATGGTTAAGACCACTAGCAGTCACGTGTATCAATGGTGTTGATAGTGGAACGGAATAGACAGATTCCTTTTTAGTACCTTGGATATTGCAGAATTTTAGTTTAAAACTATGAGAAAATAAAAGATTACTTGTAGGACTTATCATGTTGCTCAGTTGGATAGTAGTAATGTCTTAATAACTATCTGGCATGACATGTCCATGGGGTTATGTATATGTGACCGGCATTCACAATACCAAAGCCGGGATCCCGGTATCTGAAAATCCTGATGTCCACGACATCCATAGAGTGGGAATATAACCTGTGGCGAGTATAGTGAGCCACAGAGTCCACTGCGTGGCATACCCAACGAGTACATAGCATTTGCCATTGAGCTATATCTTTGTAGTGACAAAAACAATAGGTACAAATGATGCCTATTGTTTATAGGGACCAACTGCAGATATTGTTTCTTATATAACGTTTATGATACATGATTGTCTTTAACTTTATTTGTTTTAAATTAATGATGGCGTATCATGTATATCCCAGGAACATTACAGGATAAAGAAAAATACTTATGCACACTGTAAGCACTAAGAACACTGTGATAGCTAAAATAATTTTAGATAAACCCTCACAATTAACATGGAGTATAATTGAAGTTCTTAGCACACATTTGCACAAATATGTGGGCCCATCCACCTTGACCAGGTGACTTCATTAGATGGGTCCTTAACATCTCTAATACTATCACATTATATAAATGTATCTAGGTCTTACCTTCAAATAGGGCCCTTATTAATGTGTGGTCAGCAACCTAGGAACCTGTGCTAATTAAAACAGCGGAGGGTATATGGGAGGGGTGCTAATACCAGAGTGAAGGAGACTTACCTTCAAATGTACAACATATATATACAAATATAGAGTAAGGGGGGGTAGACAAGTGGCCAAAAGCCGATCATGACAAATCGGGGCCACAGGCATTTAGGGTACCCAGCAGCCACCAATCGGTTCCAAACAAACTGCTCCAACAGTACAAAGCTGGACCCAGCCAAACAATCCCAAAGACCCAGATCTGGTGAATTGGAGGGCCACGTCAGATGTGACATGTTAGTCTGGTGCTCTGCAAACCAACCCAAGCCTTTTGGCCACTGTTCCGCTGCTGTGATTTTTGGTGTCCATGCTTCTTCCACTGTAGATGGATACTACTCACTGTCTTCGAGGGCACACCAACAAATGCAGCCACCTCCTCCAGGCTATGGCCATGCTCTAGTCAATAAACAATAGCTCCCATTTGCAACTCAGTCACGTCATGTGTACGACCCATGGTTCCACCTGAAAAAGTAGCAATATCTTAACAAATTGACATTGTATCAATACCTCAATGTCAGGCAGTGGCACTTACCGCTGCGGCGGCGGGTCCTGGGGTCCATCCATGCTCGGTCGGCTGTCTGCAGCGCTAGGCTGTGGGGGAGTGCGGAGCGATCGACGGTGGGAGTGACGGCTTTCTGAAGGCAGGAGGGAGGACCTAGTGGCCGCAGCTTCCCTGTGTGTCTGCAGTATGGGGGCGGCCATGTTGGAGACCAAAGTGCAGCACCAATGAGCAAGATGCGTGAGTGACAGCCAATCCTGATTCCTTGCTGCCTATAAGTAGGCTGGGATTTTTGCATTCTGTGCCAGTGCTTTGTTGTAGTTACTCTGCCTTAGCTCTGTGCTCCCGCAGCTTGTTCTGTGCATCTCCGGTTAATTGGTCCCATCTGGCTCTCCGAGTCCTCTGCCGACTCTTGCTGCACAATGCCCGCCAGCGCTCCAGTGTGCAGTCACAGTCGCCCACTCTCCCACCGGTGCCTTTGGATTCTGCAGGATCCCCATAGTGGTTCGCCAGCCTCCAGTTTTTACAGTTCTTCATCCACGTCTTCAAATCACCCAGCATCCAGTTTTCACAGTTCTTCATCCACGTCTTCAAATCATCCAGCTTTCAGTTCTTCATCCACGTCTTCAAATCATCCAGCATCCAGTTTTCACAGATCTTCATCCACGTCTTCATATCATCCAGCATCCAGTGTTCACTGTTCTTCATCCTCGTCTTATGAATGCCAAATTGATTTCTCACAAATATTTAAAATGCCCGCTCTAATATATATTGTAAATGCCTGCACATCTTATTACCATATCCCATAAATGTGCGCTGTACATTGCACAACACTGCATCCCATAAGAGAAAACAATACACCCACACATTATCAGAGTTCCAAAGCTCATTGATGTATATATTTGTTGTTAAAAGGATATGGATTCAATATATATTACTAAGTACAGTATACCTATAGTTACATGAATACAACTCACACAGTAAACAGTTAGAACATACAATTACATACAATTTCAGTTACATGCCAGCGATACAATTACCATTCCCTCCAATGTAGCTTATGTCTCCCTCTCTCTGTAAATAAATACAGGAACTGATCTGCTAGCAAGTTCATCATCGTCCTCTGAGAGCAAAAAGCAAGTAACTCTGACCTCCTGTGTGGCCAGCTTATGTCTCATCTAGTTTCTGTGGGAGAGGTTCACGATGAGTCACCAATTCCTTTGTATATGGTAATCAGATTCAGCCTTGAAGACATCCAAAGGGCTGGCCTGAGTTCCCTATCCTCTACCTCTAAGAATATCTATTGTTCTAATAAGAGCGATTTTAGCTTTTATACATGTAATCATAACTATTCGCTGCAATGTCCTATAACTTCATAACAAGTATCAAATTAATCTACACATTAAGCTGGTTGTTTTAATAGTAAACATGACCGGTCTATCTTGTTCCGTTCAAATAATACACATACAAGACATTACTTCAATATATATAATTCTAAATCATCATGATGTCTGGCGCTTGATATTATTATAATTATGTACTGTATGAAATAAGTGTAGAATCCATCTCTGTGGCATGTCCGTGTAAATGCGTGTGTTACCATATATGGCTGTGCTCGCTGCACGTATTTGCAAGTATAGCGACTTAAATGTGTGTAGTTTGTATGTTCTCTTTATGTAATATTTTTTCACTTCAACAGTCCACCCTTTGGCAGTAAACAACTGCCATCAGTTATTAACCTAAGAAAAAAATATTTCATACCATAATCGGTCACCTAGACACAAGTATGTATGCATTTCGCAAATCAGACACTTGACTATATTTGGGGAAGACAGGGAGGAGGACGAGACATCCTCTATATGCACTCGGCGGTCACGGGACCACTGGTTGGGTGTGGGACAACACTCAACCTATAGAGTATGCTGGGACAGTGCTTTGGCCTATAATGTCTGATTTGCGATGAACATTTCACACATACATGTACCTACGTCTTTGTACACGTTTGGATTCTATTGAGGTTCTGCTGGGTAGGTGAAGAAGACACAAACAAATCGTGATAGTGACATATAAAATTTTCATGATCTATATATTCCTATCATTTTCTGAACATTGTTTCCATTTCTGGAACGTATGCTAGGTCTGTTTAATCATTGAACAAGGGTTATAAGTAGTGTCCTTCCTAAATAACATAAACCTTTGGAGTTCGGGGACAGCCACTCATAAACCTTTCTTCCACATATATTAGTGAGCTCTTTATCTGCAATGTGTGAATAGCCATTGTCTGACTGTTCCTGATTGCCTCTGAACTCCATAACTACTAGAACTTTGATTTTTCTCTGACTTTAACAAACTGATCGGCTAATCCTGGGATCCTATAAGGAGATCACTCCTTCCTACAGAACCAGTTCCAGTCCCAACCTCGCAAAAAATAGAATATCCTGAAAGAAAATGTTTGTCAGCGGGAAAGAGAGAAAAGAGAAATAGAACAAAACAACTCTTGTTCATAACAAGACAATTACAATGACTGGTCTTTCTGCAATCCTTTAGTACGCTCAGGTAGTGTCCAACAGTGCCGCCTCTCAGTCTTCACGGAACAGAGTCTCTGGTGATACTTTTGCGATCTCTTTGCCTTGCTCTTTGAATACACAGTTCACTTGGAACACACAGTTCACTTTGCTCTCCACCTTGCTCTTTGAACACACAGTTCACTTGGAACACACAGTTCACTTCAAACACACAAACTCGATGAATGTGAGCAATAAACTACTTTGTCACGAGTTCTCTCCGGGTCAGTGACTTTCTTGCAGTGGGACGAGTGGACCCAAATCTCTCTTTCGGCGACCTTAAGTGCTGTCAACAAATCTTGGTATGGTCCTTCCCACCTGTCTATTAGGCAACCTGAGCGTAAGGGCAATCACACAGTCTCTTGGTTCATAATCAAGACAGTTAGCATTTGGCATACCAGCAATCAACAGTTTCAGGTTCTTTTGTCAAGTTCTCAAATGCTGGCTCATCTCAACAAGGTACTGTACTCTCACCACATTGGTGTATTTCTGATCATTGTGCGGATCAATCATGACATGAGGTTGTCTTCCAAAAACAACCCAAAAAAAAGACACAAATACCAAAACAAAAACAAATTTCAAAGAGGGTGATTCGTCGAGTGAAGATCTGGGAGTGGTTCCGAAGCTACATAATACTAGTGGCAGTATCTATGATCACAATAGTACAATTTCAAGCTTTGCTAAACCTTTAGGGGTACCATTATCTACACACAAATTTCTGAGCAATTTTTTTCTTTGCGGTAAACACAGCAGCATCCGTGGCGGCAGGAAATGCCTCTACCCAGTTTGAGAAAACATCAGTGCACACCAATACATAATAATAATTCCTAAAGGGTGTTAACTGTACGAAGTCGATTTGTATTTCCTGAAAAGATCCGTCTGCAGGAGGGATATGGGATGGTTCTGTTGGTATTGCTTTACCAATATTCTTCCTCAAGCAAGTAAGACAGGTCATTGCTCTCTTACCTGCATGAGAATAGAATCTTGGCGCACACCAGTAGGCTCTCATCAGCCTGTACCTACCCTCTTTGTCTAGATGAGTCAGACCGTGTGCCACCTCAGCTAGACTTGGAAAGTATGCTCTGGGGGCTACTGGCTTACCGTGTCCACCTGCCCACAGTCCTGAGGACTCCTGGCCATACCCCTTTGTCCTCCAGACTGCCTCTTCCTGCAGGGAACACAAATTTTTGTATCTTAATTTAACTATCGTCTGTTTGCAATGTAGAGTACCATGAGCGTAACTCAAAAAGAAAAAAAAAGAAAAAAGAAACATCTCTAGAGGAGAGAAGGAAGAAGAAAATGGAAAAAGAAAATGTCAGGTTTGCCATTCACCAACAGGCATATCAGTGTCTATACAAAATTTCCCTTCACCAGTATTCCCATTCTCCACCCTTTGTGCATGACAAGGCACACTGCAGTAATACTGGTGTCATCATGCTGTTGAGATATACTGGGTTCGGACAGAACTCTGAAGGACCTAGGCATGTGAATTTTGAACCGTAATTGGGTCCATGTATTGTACCACCCTGTGTGAACGCAAAAGATGAAGAGGAAACTGTAGAGAAACAGAATAGAGGTTGGTGACAGATGAGTTTTGTAGAGGTGAATAAGATTTTATAATAATTTGACAACTGGATTGGGCACTACGGGGAAGTGATTCTCTACTTGGTTTACTCCCCTAAAAAAAAACATTTCTGTGTGTCTTATCTCTACTGGGACTATCCCAGCCTTCAATCCAGTGTCCTGTCCATCCTAAGTTCATAGGGAACCCGGTATCTGTGAGTTAATTTCCTCTACCTGTGATGGACATGCATCTAGAACAGTGAAATGTAACATTAGTAAGTTGCATTTATTCTGTTCTTCCCATTAACCGAAATCTGTGTTTTCTATATGGCTTATGATTCCTTACTATATGTCCCTTGGTCCCGTCTATGTGTTTAATAATGTGGCTTGTGTTTTCTGTCTAGGGGATCTATATTGACTATGTGTCCTACTACTCCTACAATCTCTGGCAAAATGCCCTTCCTTCCTACAAGTGTAACATATTATTGACCATTAGGGATCTGGGGTTTGGACTGATGGGTCTTTCCTGTATGTGCCAGTATACTTACCGTCCTCAACCTCTCCACCTGTTGTTCTCTGTACCTAACACTATTCTTGTGATGTTCAATAACACACTATCTAAGATTAGCTACTGTGACCTTTCCAATTTTGCAAAGAAGTCTGCACCCTGACACTCAATGCCTTATTGAGCCCGTCCATTTGTACAGAGACAGCCACCTCCCATTTGCCGAATTAGTGTTTACCAGTGGTCTTATCCAGATGGAGATTTTTCTATTACTGCAAGAGACAAAAATAAATAAATAGTTTAACAAGCTTCTAGGTCATGCGAAGTAATCATTCAATCCTTCTCATCCCGTATTAAGGGTCTGTACATGGTCCATCAAACATTTCCGAGCTCATCTTTACTAGGGGCATTACTAGGAACAAATACTTCTTATATGGTAACTGAAAGAAATACCCTGGGGTTACCTTGTCTCTACGCTTTCCTACTGGCAAATACTAATGTGCGGACAGGTTTTTCTCCATTTCTGACGTTACTTTCTTGATTTTTTTTGTTTTATTTTTGGGTTTTACTATATATGTACACGAATTATACCATACTTACCTGATCCACTGGTCTCAGCCACTTCCCCCACAGGCTACTGCTCTTCTTTTACCGGTTGGATACTCCTCTGGGTGCATGAGAAATGGCTGAAAACGATCAGGTCACCTTCTCCTCCTAAATAAAACTTCAACATTCATTAGTACATATATAGGTTACAGTCATATTTTTCATATTTTTATTATTTTCTTTAGTTTGTATGCTGGCCGTAACTGCTTCCACATCTACATAAGGCGGTGTACTTGCATTCTCTCTTTTTTTTCTACTTATTTATTGTTGCTACAAGTTCAAACAGTTCTTATATTTTCATTCTTGTCGTATACGACTTGGGTTAAACATACCACCTGCAATACCTTAGGATCAAACTCGCCAACCCCTCTTGCTGTCACAGGTTTAAACATTTTGTATGTCTGACCCTTTGTTTCTTGGATTTTATCAAACATATCCTTAACCTTAAGTTCTGTAATACCTCTGGTTCAAAGCTGCCCACCCTAGGGAATGGTACCCTATCATTGTTAGTCATACATACCCACTCATTGCATAAAACTGTGTGTGAACCATATTTTTCACACATGATAAACCTTGCTGAGCCTTTTGGCCACAATTCTGCCTGAACCCTGTCTAAACGTCTCTTACTTGAGCAACTGGCTCCCATATTTGTGGGTCTCTTCTAATATCTTTAAAAAATTCCCACAAACACCAAAATACTCAATATAAGTAGACGGTGAAAGTATACCTGAGCGCCTTCCACTCGCTCTCACCCACGCTGGCCAATACAACGATACACTGTTGATAGCGGATCGCAATGTACCCAACTTAGGGCTCCTATCAGACCTTACACCGTAATTTCTTTCGGTGGAAGTTCTGTTTGGAATATTTTCCTGAGAGAGGCAGTGAAAATTTCCTTTTCGGTATCTTTCAACTGGAATTGTTTGTAGGGTGAAAAACAGAGAAATTAGATAACTATCTTTCACCCTTTCCAGTGAAGCCCACCAGGGAGATTTCCTGAAGTTATCAAAGAAAAACCCCTTTGTCTATACAATCACGTCTGCGTATGCTCTTCCACAGCGCATATGACACAATAATATCACGTTGCGCTGTGCAGAACAAACGGACATGTGATGCAATTGCACAGCCTATAGATACTAGTTATCTATATGCCCTACGATTGCTGTTGACCACCTAGCTTAGACCACCTAGATCACTAAGAGTTGTATGGGATACCACTCAGTCCACCAAGACCACCTAGTTAATAAAGCAGGGTTGCGAACCCTACGCCTCCGGGCCTCTACTAACCCAGTGTGTCCACCTAGACCACCTAGCTTAGACCACCTAGACCACTTCAGTTCTTGGGTTCATTATCCACTCACTCCTGCATTTGCTCACTCAAATACACTTTATTTTTCTGTACAGAAAATTAGGATTCATTCAAGTTGGCAGCTTTACCCCCAGAGGCAATTTAAAAAAAAATATTTATACAAAATTTTGTTTTTATACTAAATTTCTTTAGAAACCGGGTGGTTTGGTGCTATTGTAGCGTGGCTACTGTCCCGCCTTTAAACTAAACGAACTATTGTGTAATTTGTACTTAGCGACCGTATTTCTTACGCAATTTGCGTAAACAAGCGACCGTACTTACGCCGCGTGTGCAGTTCCGTACTTTGTCCGAGACACGTGTACAAAACCGTACGTCCGCAATAGCACAAATCACACAATTCTATAAATGTGAGCAATATTAACTATAATCGCTCACTTAACACAACACACAGTTTCTTTCTGTATAAACCTTTACAACTAGGCCAGGCTGTGTGTGTGTCTTACACTTACTTCCTTAACATTTATTTTAGTTTTAACTATATAGCAACAAAAATATCTCCGGTTTCACATAGGTTTAAATGAATCTAGCAATGATCAATAATTTAAATGATATGATTCAGATTGGATAGCTATCTTGCAGAACATACACTGATATAAATATACACATAATTATAATAATATTATATATAATATATATTTATATAATATATATCACTTGACTCTCATAGAACCCCCACACAGTACACACCTACTGAATGAATGCATTTCCTTTAAAGTCTCTAATTTGCATATCATCAAAGGTTCATATGCCTGTTCAAGAGGGTAGTGGGACAGGTTAATTAACATTTCAATGTCTATCCTAAACTAGCAAGCAGAGTTAACTGAATCCTATAGGTAAAAGAAAAAAAACACCTTTTTTTATATCTGTGTGTAATTCTTACACTAAGTATTCATCTCACTATTAACTTTCACTAGGCCCAGCTGAAACTATTGTAATTGACTATAGCATGGGTTAAATAAATGCATTGGTAACTCATATCATTGGCTTACTGATAACACAAAAATACATTAACGTGAATGTTATTTTCATCAGCTTCTCAATGCGTCCATTGGAGCTGGTCAATTACAGCCACATTTGTAATGTACAGTGCATCATTAAGACCCTGATATCCTGGACGAGCCCCCATCTATGAATGCCAAATTGATTTCTCACAAATATTTAAAATGCCCGCTCTAATATATATTGTAAATGCCTGCACATCTTATTACCATATCCCATAAATGTGCACTGTACATCGCACAACACTGCATCCCATAAGAGAAAACAATACACCCACACATTATCTGAGTTCCAAAGCTCATTGATGTATATATTTGTTGTTAAAAGGATATGGATTCAATATATATTACAAAGTACAGTATACCTATAGTTACATGAATACAACTCACACAGTAAACAGTTAGAACATACAATTACATACAATTTCAGTTACATGCCAGCGATACAATTACCATTCCCTCCAATGTAGCTTATGTCTCCCTCTGTCTGTAAATAAATACAGGAACTGATCTGCTAGCAAGTCCATCATCATCCTCTGAGAGCAAAAAGCAAGTAACTCTGACCTCCTGTGTGGTCAGCTTATGTCTCATCTAGTTTCTGGGGGAGGGGTTCACGATGAGTCACCAATTCCTTTGTATATGGTAATCAGATTCAGCCTTGAAGACATCCAAAGGGCTGGCCTGAGTTCCCTATCCTCTACCTCTAAGAATATCTATTGTTCTAATAAGAGCGATTTTAGCTTTTATACATGTAATCATAACTATTCGCTGCAATGTCCAATAACTTCATAACAAGTATCAAATTAATCTACACATTAAGCTGGTTGTTTTAATAGTAAACATGACCGGTCTATCTTGTTCCATTCAAATAATACACATACATGACATTACTTCAATATATATAATTCTAAATCATTATGATGTCTGGCGCTTGATATTATTATAATTATGTACTGTATGAAATAAGTGTAGAATCCATCTCTGTGGCATGTCCGTGTAAATGCGTGTGTTACCATATATGGCTGTGCTCGCTGCGCGAATTTGCAAGTGTAGCGACTTGAATGTGTGTAGTTTGTATGTTCTCTTTATGTAATATTTTTTGACTTTGACAGTCTTCATACCCTTCAGCAACCAGTCTTCACAGTTCTTCAGCCTTGCCACCACATCATTCTACAAACTCAACTTCACAATTCTTCAGTCTCGCCTTTATATCAACCTACGAACATTCTTCACAGTTATACAACCTTGACCTCTTATCATTCAGTGACTTAGTTCCCAGCAGTTTCCCAGTCCTGAGCTAATTAGACCCAGCTCCCTGCAGTCTCATTCATATCTGTTGTCCTCAATAAATTATATGAAAAGGAATTACCTTCGTCCTCCTTGTTTCCAGCACTCAGGGGCATCTACTCCTTCGGTTGGACTGAGTCCAACGGATCCACAAACACCACCTGCCCTGACACAATGATCGTCCAATAGTTTTAGCGTCATCATCTACACGCGTGATTGAACTTATACCACTTGTTTTTCCACATTCCATATAATTTTGTCTAGTGTGTTTATGTAGGTCATCACAGCAGCTGATGGAATATACAGTGTGTTTGTTTGCTTTTCCTGTCGGGGCCAATATGGCATTTTTTTTCTGTTGGGGGCCAATGTCTACCTGTCAAGAGCCAAAGAATTTTTTGTTCCTACCGGGAGCCATTGTGTTTTATTTTTTTCTTATAGAGACCAATGTGTTTGATTGTTTTCTGTAATATAAGGCAGTTCTGTCCAGTGGCAGAATTTACCTGTGGGCTGCAGTCATGCAATATCTGTCAAAATGGGCTGATGAGGATCCAAAACCTGGGCGTTCATTGGAGAAGTCGCAACAGATGGGAGGAACTGAGGAGGTCGGATGTAATTTCTTCTCCTATAAGAGCTAGTGGGAGTATGCGCCTGAAGAGTGAATACTGATGCGACTTAGCTGAAGAGCACAGAGGAGAGCTGCTGAGAATGAATACTAAGGAGCCTTGGCTGGAGAACACTGGAGAGTGCTGCTAGGAATGTTCACTAGAGAATTGTGGCTGAAGAGTACTGAAGAACGCTGCTGAAGAATAAATACCAAAGGGTTGTGGCTGAGGAGCACTGAAGAAATACTGCTGAAGAATGATTTCTGAAGAGTGATGGCTGAAGAACACTGAAGAAATACTGCTGAAGAATGAATGCTGAAGAGTAGTGACTGAAGAACACAGAAGAATGCTGCTGAAGAGTCATGGCTGAAGAACAAGTTGCATGTCGAAACCCAGACTTGGTCCACAACTTTAAGACTCAGAACTGTCTTTCGCTTCCTATCCGCAAAGAACTTCTATCGTTCAGATAATTTGATTAGGGCCTAACGCACCTGCCTCCACAAAGAAGAGAGCCATCAAAGAGCTAGATCTGCAGCAGTAACTTCATGAGCAGGCAGAGGCTGAAACTCCGGAACTCAAGGATAAAAACCATAATTCGTTAAAAACAGAGTTGATCTAGACGAGGTATGATATAGATTATTGTGGGCAAACTCAGCCAAAGGGAGACATCATGGGAAGAGGACATATAAACCTAGAAAGGTTTATAGATCCTGGTTCATTCTCTCTGTCCATCAGTCTGGGCATAGTAAGGTGATGAAAGATTCAGCTTGATGCTTAACGAAGAACAAAGTGACCTTCAGAACCTGCCAACAAATTGCAGACCTTGTTTGGATATAATCTCCAGATGTAGACCATGCAACTTGAAAATCTCCATGATGAATAACTTGGCCAGTTGAGATGCCGATGGAATTCCCGATAGAGGAATGAAGTGTGCCATCTTCGAAAACCGGTCTACTACAACCCAAATAGTATTGCGACCCTTAGACGATGGTAAGTCAGTAACAAAATCCATAGAGATGTGAGTCTATGGTCGGGTCGGTGTAGGCAATGGGTGTAAAAGTCCCAGTGGGGAGCCCCTAGAGCTTTTGTTTTGAGCAACACTTCGGACAAACATCAATAAATTCTTGAACATCAGCTTTGAGACACGGCGAACAATAGGATCGCTAAATAAATGTAAGGGTCTCAAGTCCTCCAGCATGACTCATGAATGGAGAAGCGTGGGCCCAAGTAAGGAGTTTCTTCCGGAGATTAGGAGCTACAAAGGTTCTCCCAGGCGCAGGTGTCAGAGAAATTAGTGTTGTTAGAAAGGATGTTGGATCCACGATAGACTGCCTCTCCATCTGAATTGAGGATTTGTTGGAGCTTAAAGAATGGGAAAGTGTATCCACCTTCTTGTTTAGTGGCCCCGGCCAAAAATTTAGTTTAAAGTTGAAGTGAGAGAAGCAGAGAACCCACCGGGTTTGCCGCGGATTAAGACACTGGGCAGATTATTATGGTCTGTAAATACTGTAATAGGATGTTGTGCCCCCTCAAGCAGATATCTCCATTCCTCAAAGGCAAGCTTTATAGCTAGCAACTCTTGTTCTCCGATGGCGTACGCTCTGCTGATGAAAACCTTGGAGAGAAATATCCACAAGGATGTACTTTTTTATCCTCAAACACTTGTGAAAGAATGGCTACAACTCCCACAGTAGATGCATCTACCTCTACCAGAAATGGACAACTTAAATTAGGTTATCGTAGGACGGGTGTGGACATGAACACTTGTTTCAAGGTTAAGAAGGCTTCTGGTGGCCAGGAAACTGGATCTGCTCTCTTCCTAGTTAACGCAGTTGTGTGAGCCACAATAGAGGAGTAGTTTCTGATAACCTTCCTGTAGAAATTGGCGAAGGCCAGGAAGCGCTGGATGCCTTTGAGCGTGGAGGGTATGGACCAATCACGGATGGCTTGAACTTTGGCAGGATGCATATGCAGATCAACTCCAGAAATAATGTAGCTGAGGAAAGGAATCGAGGGCACCTCGAAAGAACATTTTTCTAACTTGCAAAAGAGTCGATAACTCCTTAAACAAGACAATACTTCCTTGACTTAGGCATAATGAGTCTCAAGATTTTTATAAGAAATTAGAATGTCATCCAAGTAGACCACCGGACACTTGTAGATTAGATCTCTGAAAAGCTTGTTGACGTAGTTTTGAAAGACAGCTGGAGCGTTACACAGACCAAAAGGCATCACGAGATACTCTTAATTCCCGTTGCGTGTGTTGAAGGCCGTCTTCCATTCATCCTGGGATCAAATGCGAATTAAGTTGTAGGCCCCCCGTAAGTCCAATTTAGTGAAGACTGTGGCCGCCTTCACTCAGTCGAACAATTCCGTAATTAAAGGTAGTGGATACCGATGTATTTATTTTTTATGGTAATTTCATTGAGACCCCTATAATCGATACAGGGTCGCAGACCACCATCTTTTTTTCTTTACTAAAAAGAATCCAGCCCTTGCGGGAGAGGAGGATGGTCTGATTTAGCCCTTCTCCAGATTTTCCTTGATATATTCTGACATGGCCCGTGTCTTAGGTAAGGACAAGGGGTAATTTCGACATCTAGGTGGGACCTTTCCAGGCATCAAATCTATCGGACAGTCCCATTTACGATGTGGTGGTAATGTATCGGCCCCCTGCTTGCTGAAAACAAGACTGATAGGCTGAAGTAAATTCAGAGGAAATGGTAGAACGACGAGGTCTCACATAAGTAAGACAACCTTTGAAGCAAGTGTCTCCCCAGGCGAGTATCTCCATAGTCCACTAGTCCAACTGAGGATTATGTATCCATAGCCATGGAAATCCTAGTACAATGCTATGAGAGGCTTTGGCAATCACAAGGAAAGAAAAATTCTCCCACCCTCATCCTGGAAGGAATGGTTTGACAGATAATCCCTTCTTGGGGACTATAACTTCCATCTACTGATGTATTGGAAACAGGCAGATCTAAGCAACGGTTTGGATCTAGAGGAGCTTGACCAAGTCGAAGATAATGAAACTTTCTGCCATGCCCGAGTTAAGTAAAGCAGAGATGTGGAGCGAGGTAGGAGGCACTTCTAGAAGCATTGACAGAACAGAATCCTTCCTTGGGGGTGATTCAGAGGATACTCCTAGCTTAACCTCTTCTGTATAAGCTAGGAGCAGGAGTTTCCCGGCCGAAGGTCACAGGACTTGATGAAATGGCTTGTTGAGCCATAGTACACCTGTCACCATCTCAGGCGTTCCGCGTTAGTGAGCCGAGACCGATTAACCTGCATAGGCTCCTTGGCAGGTGAAGAGGACTGCTCTGGGGAAGGGTCTTGCCAGACTCTAGGACGATCACTTTTGGACTTCTCCAAGCACCGGTCCCTATACCGTAGATCCAGCATATAACATAAAGATATAATGTCGTCGAGTTTTGCTGGAATATCCTGGGTAGTTAATTCATCCTTGAGTTTATCCAAGAGACCGTTCAAGAAGTTGGTGATGAGTGCTTCCTCATTCCAATTTAGCTCCGAAGAAAGTGTATGGAATTGAATCACATACTGACTGACAGAATGGCCTGCCTGATGTAGACGTAAGTTCTCCAAAGAAGCTGAAAAGGTTCTGACCGGTTTGTCGAAAATCTTGCGGAAGGTGGATATGAAATCAGCATAATTCGAGGGAATGGGACCGGCCTTCTCCCACAGAGGTGATGCCCACTTAAGGGCTTGTCCGGTTAAGAGTGAGATTATGTAGGTAATCTTCGTACGGGCTGTCAGGAAACTGTCTGTCTGTAGCTCAAATTTAATTTTGCACTGGTTGAGGAACCCCCAACATAACTTCGGGGTCCCATCAAACTTGTTCAGAATCGGCAGTTCTAATCGTGAAACGGGACTGGCACTGGGGAAATTGGCACAGAAGAAGGAACTGTAGATGCTGGAACCTGCAGAGAAGTTATCGCTATATGAAGTGAATCCAGGTGAGCAGACTTGCTCTGCATGAACTGTACCAACTGTAGTTGTGCTGCTTTCTGCTTGCCCAGATGAACCAAAATGTCTGCCATTGCATCCCCTCCAGATGCTTGCTCACCCGTCGGATCCATGTATCCAGTGCTTACTGTCAAAATGGGCTGATAAGGATCCGAAAACTGCCCGTTCGTCTGAGAAGTGGTTGCAACAGCCGGGAGGAACTGAGGAGGTCGGATGTAATTCCTTCTCATATAAGCCGTTGTTCAAGGAAGAGCTAGTGCAGCATGTGGCTGAAGAGTGAATACTGAACAGACTTAGCTGAAGAGCACAGAGGAGAGTTGCTGAGAATGTATACTAAGGAGCCTTGGCTGGAGAACACTGGAGAGTGCCGCTAGGAATGTTCACTAGAGAATCGTGGCTGAAGAGTACTGAAGAACGCAGCTGAAGAATAATACTGCTGAAGAATGGATGCTGAAGAGTTGTGGCTGAAGAACACAAGAATACAGCTAAAGAATGGATGCTGAAGAGCACTGTGGATAACCGGGAAGCCCCTCAACAGACACGAGGCACCCGTTGATGACTGCGGACCACAGGGCAGGGGGTTCACTGGCTGCGGTTCTGCGGAGGACTGCTGTAACTGGGAGAGCCGAGCTAAAGATTGCAAAAGCACAAGGAAATGGTCTCAGGAAATTCCTGAAGAAGCTCAGAGCTGGAGCCTCTGCACTGGGCAGTAACTTAGTGACAGAGGGGCTAATTCAGACCTAATCGCAGCTGTGCATTTTTGCACAGCAGCAATCTGGTCTGAACTGCAAATGCGCTGGCGCCACAGTGCACCGGAGCATGCCAGACAGCAGACGGCTGTCTTAGCCCTGCAATCGTGTCGCTGGGTGGGAGGGGGCGGGCCGGTGGTGTTTGGGCACTGTTTAGTGGGTGCGATCCGGGCAACGCAAGCATGCCCGGACCGTTGGGGTGGTAGGGGGGCCGCTGCGGCTGCGTGATGTCACACGCAGCCACTGCGACCCGGGCAGTGACGAGTAGCTTCCTGCCAGCGTACAGGAGCTGCGCTGGTAGGGAGCTACTTTTCCAGTATAAAAGCATCGCTGTTGTGCGATGCTTTTGTATTTGTGCGGGCGTCCCTCCGCATGTCTGAAGACTGATCGTAGATGTGCTAAATTTAGCACATCTACGATCAGGTCTGAATCAGGCCCATAGTGACATAGTTAATGAGGTTGAAAAAAGACAAAATGTCCAGCGAGTTTAACATGTTTTACAAACCTTACACTAATCCAAATGTAACTATAGTTTACCATAATGACCCAGATGTTTGTTTGTTTTTTACTTTAGATAACAGCTCTAATTCAGGATTTTTCTAAAACATACCTTTTTTAAATTCAATACCATATTTCTTTCAGTTAGGAATTTATCTAATCCATTTTTAAACTTATTGACTGAGTCCACCATTACTACCTTCTCTGACAGAGAATTCCAAATCCTGACTGCCCTTACTGTGAAAAACCTTTTCCTTTGTTGGGTATGGCATTTTCTTTCCTCTAATCTCAGGGGTTGTCCGCGTGTCCTGTGCAGAGATTTAGCAATAAACAAATCACCTGATAGATCCTTTTATTGGCCCTCAATATATTTGTAACTATTAATAACGTCCCCTATAAGCCGCCTCTATTCCAGTGTAAACATATCTAACCGAGTAAGCCGTTCCTCAATCCAGTGCTTCTAACCCCTTAATCAATTTGGTGGCTCGCCTCTGAACCCTTTCAAGTTCCAAGACATGTTTTTCATAGTGTGGTGCCCAGAACTGTACCCAATATTCAAGATGCGGACATACCAATGATTTATACAGTGGCAGGATTACACTCACATCCCTTGTCTCCACTCTGTTTTATGCATGCTAACACCTTATTTGCCTTCGTTGCTGCACTTTGACATTGCTTACTGCTAAGTCTGTTATCAATGAGAACCCCCAAATCTTTTTCAACTACGGTTTCTCCTAGATTTTACCTATTTAATTTGTAGGTTGCCCGATTGTTTTTAGTCCCAAGGTGCATAACTTTAAATTTTTCTACATTGAACCTCATTCTCCATTTGTCTGTCCAAACTTCCAGTTTAACTTTAAATAAGTCGTTCTGTAGAGACTCAAAATCCTTGGGGTATATTTACTAAGCTCCCGATTTTGACCGATTTGATGTTTTTTCATCAAAGTGTCATCTCGGGAATTTACAAAACTGAAATCTCGGCAGTGATGAGGGCATTCGTATTTTTTTGAAAGTAAAAGATAAAAAATACGAATGAATACACCATCGGTCAAACGCGGCTGTTTAGGTATAGAACTCGGTAATTTACTAAAAATTCAAATTCACAAACACTGCCGGCAATAGCCAAACACTGCCGTGAAATAATACAAATCGTAAAAAAAAGCAGTTTTAAAACAGACCTGCTTTTTTTTACCGTGTTCTGATAGTCATGCATGGATCCATGAGATCCGTGCATGTTTATCAGTGGGAAGGGGTGGGAAAGTGTTAAAAAGTAGAAATTTTTTTTTGCGTGGGGACCCCCCTCCTAAGCATAACCAGCCTCGGGCTCTTTAAGCGGTCCTGGTTTTAAAAAATTGGGAAAAAATTGACAGGGGTTTCCCCATATTTTAACAGTCAGCACTGGGCTCTGCGCCTGGTCCTGGTGCAAAAAATACGGGGACAAAAAGCGTAGGGGTCCCCCGTATTTTTTAGAACCAGCACGGGGCTCCACTAGTCAGAGAGATAATGCCACAGCCAGGGGACACTTTTATCTTGGTCCCTGCGGCCCTGGCATTAAATCACTAACTATTCACCCCTGGCTGGGGTACCCTGGAGGAGTGGGAACCCCTTTAATCAAGGGGTCCCCCCCTCCAGCCACCCAAGGGCCAGGGGTGAAGCCAGAGGCTGTCCCATCCATCCAAGGGCGGTGGATGGGGGGCTGATAGCCATAGTGTAAAAAAAAGAATATTGTTTTTTGTAGCAGTACTGCAAGTCCCAGCAAGCCTCCCCCGCAAGCTGGTACTTGGAGAACCACAAGTACCAGCATGCGGGGGATAAACAGGCCCGCTGGTACCTGTAGTTCTACTACAAAAAAAATACCCCCAAAAAAACAATACGCAGACACCGTGAAAGTATAACTTTATTACATACATTCACACTTACATTCATACATACTTACCTATGTTAACATGAAGAGTCGGTCCCCTTCTCCACGTAGAATCCCGGGGTACCTGTAAATAAAATTATACTTACAAAAAATCCTGTGTAGATCGATCCTCTTCTTATAAATTATAATCCAGGGACTTGGCAAAACAACAAAACGCATTACCCGAACCACGCACTGAAAGGGGATCCATGTTTACACATGGAACCCCTATCCCCAACTGCGGGGACCCCCCGTGACTCCTGTCAAAGAGGGTCCCTCCAGCCAATCAGGGAGCGCCACGTCATGGCAGTCTCCTGATTGGCTGTGCACTCCTGAGCTGTCAGTCAGGCAGCGCATGGCAGAGATACAATGTAGACCGCGAGGTTATGTGAGGTCACTCTTGTGGTCTACCGCTGATCGCAAAGTTCCCACCATTGGATACAATGTAGCGCTTATGCGCTACATTGCATCTCTGCCGTGTGCTGCCTGACTGACAGCTCAGGAGCGCACAGCCAATCAGGAGAGTGCCATGACGTGGTGCTCCCTGATTGGCTGAAGGGACCCTCTTTGACAGGAGTCACGGGGGGTCCCGGCAGTCGGGGTGATGGGATCCATGTGTAAACATGAATCCCCTTTCAGTGCGTGGTACGGGTAATGCGTTTTGTTGTTTTGCCAAGTCCCTAGATTATAATTTATAAGAAGAGGACCGATCTACATAGGATTTTTTGTAAGTATAATTTTATTTACAGGTACACCGGGATTCTACATGGAGAAGGGGACCGACTCTTCGTGTCAACATAGGTAAGTATGTATGAATGTAAGTGTGCATGTATGTTATAAAGTTGTACTTTCACTGTGTATTTTTTTTGGGGGGGGGTATTTTTTTTTGTAGTAGAACTACGGGTACCAGCGGGCCCGTTTTTCCCCCGCATGCTGGTACTTGTGCATTACGCTCATCCGCCCAGTTCCAGGAGTACCAAGTACAGTGAACGTAACATTATCACTGGCCAATACTACAAAAAAGAAACAAAGCTAAATAGTAGTTTTTTCTTTTTTGGTCCAAGTCCAGAGTCCTGTCTAGAATCCAGTCCTGTCTAGAATCCAGTGTGCAGAACCCAGTCCAGTGTGCAGAACCCAGTCCAGTCTTGTCTTGTCTAGTTCAGAACCCAGTCCGGTCTTGTCTTGTCTAGTTCAAAATCCAGTCTAGTCTTGTCTTGTCTAGTCTGAAGTCCTCCTATGCCTACTATACAAGCCCTGCAGGCGTCTCTCTCAGCCCTGAACTCTGCAGCAATCCAGCAATCCTTAAGCAACTGCAAAACCTTCTGACCAAGATTTTGCTTATCTTGCCAGAAGTTGTTGAGAGTACATCTATCCCAAAGGAGACTCTTGCTCACAATATTGTGACAAGAGAATCCTCAGGTTTTGTTGGAGAGAAAAAGTTTAAAAGTTTTCTGCAGCCCAGGCTCTCAGAAGAGGAGTGTCTGCATTGCAGAAACTTAAATTTATGCCTATATTGTGGGGGTTTAGGCCACTATCTGCAGACCTGTGAGTTGCGCAAGCCAAAGTGTGGCGACAAGTCCTGCCCTCTGGTCAAGTTGAGTCAGGATTCAAGACCTACTCCTGTCTCTACTGTGGCAGAGGTACTTGTCACACAACCCACACTAAAAAGCACTCTGTCCTATAATTGGGGTCCTTGGGCTAGGGAGCCCCATTATAGATTCAGGAACCAAAGGAGAATGTTTCTCTCCTCTCTTGATTTTCCTGTTGAATCAGAGTTGCAAACCCCGGTAGTGGAATCTCAGAGTCCCGAAGCGGTACCCGATGCCCAGAGTACGGAAGCGGTACCCGATGCCCAGAGTACGGAAGCGGTACCCGATGCCCAGGGTCCCGAAGCGGTGCCCGATGCCCAGGGTCCCGAAGCGGTGCCCGATGCTCTGGGTCCAAGAGGGACATCTGATATAATAGCTCAGGTGTCAATACCAGAAGGGGTCTCAGAAGCTGTTACCCCAGGTAGGGACTTGAAAAGCACAACCCCAGAAAGGGTATCTAAAACCATAGTTCTAGAAGGGAACTCGAGAAGCAAAACCACAGAAGGGATCTTTGAAGTAATATCCCCAAGTGGGGTCTCGAGAGACACAGCCCCAGAGAAGGGTCTAGAGGTCGCTTCCCCAGGAAAGGACTCAAGAGGCATAGATTTAGTGGAGGTTCTGAGGTCCGGTCCCAGAGAGGGAGGCCGACGGTCCGCTCCCAGAGAGGGAAGCCAACGGTCTGGTCCCAGAGAGGGAGGCCGACGGTCCGGTCCCAGAGAGGGAGGCCGACGGTCCAGTCCCAGTAAAAGAATCCGAGGTGCTGACCCCAGCGAGGTTCCCGAAGGCCACTGCCCCAGCGGGGTTCCCGAAGGCCACTGCCCCAGCGGGGGTTCCGAGGGCCACTGCCCCAGCGGGGGTTCCGAGGGCCACTGCCCCAGCGGGGGTTCCGAGGGCCACTGCCCCAGAGGGGGTTCCGAGGGCCACTGCCCCAGAGGGGGTTCCGAGGGCCACAGCCCCGAGTAAGGTCAGTAGTGACCAGGTCCTAGTAATGCACTCCAGTCAGTCAGATGGGAAGGAACAAGATCCTGACTCTTTTGATATCTCAACGTCTATAGTCTTTGATGGGGACTTAGTCCAATTTTGTGCACTAACCAAACACTACTACACCATTTTGTTGTCTAGACCATTTCTGGGCATCACTTCAGACAACCTTGTGCTCTATCTGATATATTCCTTTAGAGGGGAGCCTTTTGAGTGGGCGTCCAACTTAATGAAAACTGAAGATCCCATTCTTCAGGATCCCCCGGCATACAGTGATGCAGTTATTAAGAGATATGGTTCCAAAGAAATTGGTTCAGGTTCCTGTAGGTCACCCGTCTTATCTGCTGAGAGTCCACCGTATACTGTAAACTCTGCACAAAAATCTCAGCCCATTGCTTTGACTACAGGATGTGCTTTTCTGTCTTCCTCTAGTAATAGTACTTTGGGGGGGTCACTGTTACAAGCTGTTGCCACAGCTTGTTTCTGTTTCTTGTCATTGTCTGTTTGTTCCAGTGTCAGGTTTTTTAGTGTATCCCTTGTTTTGGAAAGTCTGAATTTTAGGGTCCGTTGACCCCTCCTCAAGGGGTGGGGGGATACTGTTATGAGCCATGGTAGTGGCTCATTCCTGTTTTGCATTTTGGTTGTGTATTTTATGTTATACTTCTGTTTCTGTTCCCTTGGCTTTTGTGGGGTGTCCGGTGTCCACCCTTAAGGAGAGGGTACTGTTATGAACCACAAGCAGTGGTTCATTCCTGTTCATGTATTTTATGTTATAATTCTCTTGCAGGCCAGGATTTCCTTTGCTCTGGTTTAGAAAGACTCTTGTTGGCCGCCGGTGGTGAGTCTGTGTAATTGCAGCCTGTTTCCATGTGTTTAGCCTCACCTGTCTGTTAATTGCACCTGTCAGTTTGGAGTCATGCAGCAGGACAGCTGCACGACATAATTAATTAGGGTCCCTGCTGTGATTGGAAGAAATCCTTGTTATATTCTGTCTCAGTGCATTACACAGATGCCGGTGATAGCTTCTGTCTAGCTGCTTCCTGCCTTGAAGCATTCCTGTCCAGGAGTCCTGTGGCTTTGCCTGTGTCTGATCCAGTATCCTGCCTTGAAGCATTCCTGTCCAGGAGTCCTGTGGCTTTGCCTGTGTCTGATCCAGTATCCTGCCTTGAAGCATTCCTGTCCAGGAGTCCTGTGGCTTTGCCTGTGTGTGATCCAGTATGTTGCTTCCTGGTGTTCACTGGTCTGTCATTTGGAATTCTGTCTGTCCTTCGGTCCTTAGAGCCTGTGTCAGCTACTTTGGGGGTACCTGTCCTTTTGCCAGTATTTGTACCGGTTTCGTGAGTAGCAGCTTTGCCGCGTCCCTCGGCCTATGCCGTAGCTACCTGTTGCTTTTGCTTTGGATTTTCTGCAGAGGGTTCTGCGTATGCTGTCACCGTCGGTACACAACAGTATTGTGTCGGCGTGTGGACAGCATTTCCTTTGTTGTTGTTTATCCTGGCGGCTGTGCCGCACATACTTTATTTAAGTTCTGTAGCACCCCTAACTGGGTACTTCCTTCTCTAGTTAGAGGTTCCCCTTGTCATCACCCCGTCTCAGTATACGCCTTGTCTCCAACTAAGACCGGGGGGCATCGGAATTGGGCAGGCATAATCCGCCCTTCAAACGCGGCTGCCGTGGGCCCAAGAAACCATAGTCACACAGGAGTAGGCTGACAACGAGGGTGAGACAACGGAGTGCTGCCGAGCTCCGTATCCATTGCAGCATTACGTTCCTGTACTTGGGGCTCATCCGCCCAGTTCCAGGAGTACCAAGTACAGTGAACGTAACAGCCGCAGGTTCTATTTCCACTCTATGGGTGTCGTGTACAGCCATGAGTGGGAATAGTCCCTGTTGGTTGGCATGCCGACTGTCGGAATAGTGAGCGTCTGGGATGTAGTTGCCGGCATTGTGAGACCGCCAGTCACATAACTACATCCCAATTAACCTTCTACTATATTTCTGGACAATGAGAAGAAAACCCACTCGAGCATGGAAAGAATAAAAAACTCCTCCAAGTTAGGTGGGAAGTAACACAAAACTTTAGTGCTGCAAGACAGTAATAGTAAGTAACCATTACACCATAAGTTCTGTCGAGATGGTGATATCTCTAGAATTCATTGCATTTGATCAACTACAAAATAGGGATGGTCATAATTGTGGCTTCTATCTAGAAGGAGCCATCGATGGTATTAAACTATGTGAAGCAGGAACATTGATGGTTTTAACCATTAAAGGTTAAACACACACACACACACACACACACACACACACACACACACACACACACACACACACACACACACACACACACACACACTGGTTTTACCATTGAGTGCAGAGATACAGATTTTTTTAAATATATATCATGGCAGAGACAGCATGTTTCCATATGAAAGTGATGTGGAGGATCCAGACCAGGTTTTGGAAGCAGTAGCAGAATCCCAGGTTTCCAGGGCAGAGTCACCCTGCTCTTGACGGCAGAATAGCTGCCCGAGTGATAGGCTGGGGGGTGTGTGGGTTAGACTAGGAACCACTGGAGCCTATCAAGAGTCTGCTATGCTGAAAGTGCCTGTATGCTACTGCCTGTATTACCGACATCATATGGATGTAACTTGCTATGTGATGACCTGATGTTCCAAATAAACACCGAAAATTTTCATCTGAGTTCCTGTGTGTGTGATCCTTGTCACAAGTAGTGGAGAATGCGAGCAAGGACACGGTGTACAGCAGAAACGGTTGGTAAGCATACCGGTGTTTAAACTGCAAATTTTCCCTTTTGCTTTTCTTCCTATCTGGCTATGCAGTGCAAGTGGCAGCCTTAAAGGGCCATAGCATTATAGGCAGACTGTTTGCTGTTATGTGTTAAATAGCCAGCAAAACAGGCGGGTATCGGCTTGGACTGTTTGATAAGTCTGGCACATTATATTAAACCTCGTATATTTGTCCTTAAAGGGGCTGCACAGGGCAAAATGGAGGAGTTACTAAAACACTTTGCTGAACTTGCAGCTGGGCAACAAACCCAGATTCAAATGTTACATGAGGGGCAACAAACCCAGATTCAGATGTTACATGAAAAACAGCAAACTCAAATTCAAATGTGCCATGAGTTAAAAGCGCTTAAAAAATCTGAGCCAGAGCGGGAAAATCTGAGCTCGAGGGCTCTGAGCTTCCCAGGATTCAGCTGGCCAAACTAGCCCAACTATCAAGGGCCAGGTTGCAGCCAGATAAAAACTCTGCAGTACAGATTGTGGAAGTAGTCGCACTGGACCAGGCTATGCGGATGTTAGACCGCTCGCTGCAGCAGTGGGCCCTTCAGGCTGACCCTCAGACATTTAAGGAGTTGGCAGTGGTGATTGAGGGGCACCTGACACTGGGGAAGCTGAATAAAGCCAGGTCAGGATATGGGCCAACACCCAAACCCAGAAGTCAGGTCCCAGTACTTAAACCAAAGGCTCTGCCTCCCTTGGTGTGCTTTGAGTGTGGCGAGCCTGGTCATTGCGGCGGGACTGCCCGAAACAGGGCTAGCCGATGGATTGTAGTGCGGGGAAAATGGCTCGGCCGTTAGTCAGCATGGGGGCGGCAGGGGTATCCAAAGCAGAGTCCTCCCTGTTCTGGGTGCAGGTACAGGTGGAAAACTGAGAGATTTGGGCCCTGGTAGATACCGGCAGTGAGCTCACCATTGTCGCGGCCAGTGTGGTTCCTCCGGGAGCAGACAAGGTCCAGCCTCCTGTCAGGGTGTTGTGCGTCCATGGTGATGTGGAGGAGTGCCCATGGGTCTACTGACCTCTGACTGTTCAAGGTCGGTCGTTAAAGGTGGTAGCGGCGGTGACCTTCAGACCCCCGTATCCGCTGATCCTGGGCCGGGACTTTCTGTTGCTAAGGGAGCTGGTTACCTGGCATGCTACCAACAAACCATCAACCAGAAGCCAGAGACCAGAGACTACCAAAGTTTAGCGTCCGGGAGAAAGGCTGCCGGTCCCAAACCACCCCAAGAGACTGAGTCCGAGACCCATTGGAACCCAGTTGGTGAGAAGATATCACTGCAGGACTTTGGGAGAGATCAACGCAATGACAGCAATTTGGTACACGTTTTTCAGACTGTTAAAGTAGTTAACGGCAGGGTAGTTGATCCATTACCATCAGAGGGTGTACCATATTTTGTTTTGAAAAATGACTTGCTATATCGTGTCGCTACTTAACAAGGGAAAAGGGTAGATCAGCTCTTGGTTCCCCGAAAACTGGAGAGTTTGGTGTTAGAAGCTGCCCATACGCATTTGTGGGGTGGCCATCTAGGGGAGGAAAAAACACTCCAACGCATCCAGTTACGTTTTTTTTGGCCTGGCTTCTATGCTTCTGTTAAGAGGTATTGTCAGGAATGAACAGTCTGCCAGAGGACAGACCCACGGCCAGAGTTTAGCACTCCACTGGTACCCCTCCCTATCATTTCCGTACTTTTTGAGCGGATTGGTATGGATCCGATAGGGCCAGTGGAAAAATCTGCTGGAGGGCACCAATACATATTGGTGGTAGTTGATTATGCCACCAGGTACCCAGAGGCTATACCCCTGCGCAATATGAAATCTAGCACTATTGCCAGAGAACTACTAACCATGTATACCCAGGTAGGAATACCGAAAGAGGTCTTAATGTATCAAGTTTCACCTTTTGTGTCTAAACTCATGAAAGATTTATGTTGGTTGCTAAACGTAGACAGGATTACCACCTCGGTGTACCACCCATAGACAGATGGCCTGGTCGAAAGATTTAATAAAACCCTTAAGCAAATGATAAAGAGGGCAGTGTCACGAGAAAAACTAGATTTGGATCTGTTCCTACCTTGATGTTTGCGGTCAGAGAGGTACCCCAATCCTCCACAGGGTTTAGTCCCTTTGAGCTCCTCTATGGGAGACAGCCCAGAGGAATTCTAGATCTCTTAAAAGAAGGGTGGGAAGAACAACCATGCCAGGACACTAACGTCGTTCAGTTTGTGGCCCAGTTATATGGCCGTCTTAGATAGATTGCACCACTACTGAACGAACATATGGAAAGGGCCCAACAATGTCAGAAACAGAAGTATGACGTCACCTCAGTTAACCGGTACTTTAATCCGGGAGATAAAGTGTTAATGCTGGTGCCCACCATAGAAAGCAAGATGTATGCACGATGGTGGGGCACCTATGAGATCATCGAGGCAGTGGGACCGGTCATTTGCAGGGTCTGACAGGAGGGTAGAAGGAGGGAGGTACAAGTCTACCATGTAATCCTGTTAAAACCCTGGAAGGAAACTGCCAATCGGTCCACTTTGGTAGCTAAAAAGATTTCAGAATGCCAGGTACCCATAGAAGTCACGCTTACTCCTGAACAGAAACGGGAACTGGTGAATTTAACGAAACGCTACCAAGATGTGTTTTCTGCCATTTTGGGAAAGACACAGATTATCCAACATGATGTTGTGATTCCACCCGGGGTGGTCATTAAACAGAGGCCATATCACATACCCAAAGCGAAGCGGGCAGCGGTAAAGCAGGAGGTGGAAGAGATGTTATGCCTATGGGTTATAGAGGAATCCACCAGTGAGTGGAATAATCCAATTGTCCTGGTACTGAAGCCTTCAGGTGCCTTACGGTTCTGCAATGACTTCCGTAAATTAAATCAAGTGTCCCGGTTTGATTCTTACCCTATGCCCTGGTTGATGAGTTGGTAGAAAATTTAGCCAATAGTCAATATCTCACTACACTTGATTTGACAAAAGGTTACTGGCAGATTCCGGTAACAGAAGCTGCTAAGGCGAAAACAGCCTTCTCTACCCCAGAAGGCTTATTCCAATATAAAATGCTCCCATTTGGTTTACATGGTGCCCCAGCAACCTTCCAGAGAGCTATGAATAAGTTGCTGCGGCCCCACAAGGAATATGCGACTGATTATTTAGATTACATTTTTATTTTTAGCTCTGACTGGGAGTCACACCTACCAAAGGTAGAAGCTGTTTTACAATCTCTAAGGGCACACGGGTTTACCGCCAACCCTGAGAAATGTGCCATTGGTATGATTGAGGCCAAGTATTTGGGGTACATTGTGGGCAGAGGACAGGTTAAACCTCAGCCTAGTAAGGGAGAAGCAGTCCTCACCTGGTCTAGACCTAAATGTAAATCACAACTTAGGACATTTCTCGGTTTGGTCGGATATTATCGCAGGTTAATTCGAGATTTCGCCACCAGTGCGCCTCTACTAACCGAATGTCTTAAAAAACAGTTCCCAGACAAGATAACGTGGTCTAGACCAGTGGAAACTGCTTGGCAGGATTGAAGACAAGCTTTGTGTACTGAGTCTGTCTTGCAAGCTCCTGACTTTAAAAAGCAATTTGTGTTACAAACGGATGCCTCTGGGACAGGATTAGGAGCAGTCCTATCCCAAGAGGTAGATGGAGAGGAGAAGCCCATCCTCTACCTTAGCCATAAATTATTGCCCAGGAAGCACAGGTACTCAACTGTAGAGCAGGAGTGTTTGGCCATTAAATGGGCAGTTGAGTCATAAAGGTATTATTTATTGGGACGAGAGTTTTTGTTGGTCACAGACCATGCACCCTTACAGTGGATGCATACAAAGAGGTGAACACTCATGTGACCATTTGGTTTTTGGCTTTGCAGCCATTTAAGTTTGAGGTGACGCATCGTCCGGGGAAACAGCACCTCAATGCTGATGCCCTTTCCAGGAGGTTTGTAGGTCCTGTTCTACAAGCAACCTTATGGTGAAGCTAGGGGAGGAGGAAGAAGGCGAGGTGGGTGACCTCTGGAAGGTGGTGGAAGGCTGTGTACCTAAGCGGATGACTCAGGGGGGGTGGGCGAGGCAGAGAGCTCGCCTGAAAATAGTGTAGCTTCACCAGGGTGGTTGAAGCCAAGGGGGGAGAGTGTGGCAGAGACAGCATGTTTCCATGTGAAAGTAATGTGGAGGATCCAGACCAGGTTTTAGAAGCAGTAGCAGAATCCCAGGTGTGTGATCAGCAGAACCTGTGATTTCCTGATATAAGGGTTTCCAGGGCAAAGTCACCTTGCTCTTGACGGTGGAATAGCTGCCCAAGTGATAGGCTCCAGTGGTCCCTAGTCTAACCCACACACCCGGCCTATCAAGAGTCTGCTATACTGAAAGTGCCTGTATGCTACTGCCTTTAATTCCGACTGCATATGGATGTAACTTGCTATGTGTTGACCTGCTGTTCCAAATAAACACTGAAAATGTTCATCTGAGTTCCTGTGTGTGTGATCCTTGTCACAAAGTGTATATATATATATATATATATATATATATATATATTATACACAGTATATAGTTCGAGTTCAGAACATGGGACCCCTGGATTAGCATAACTAAACTGCTTCAGAGCATCATTAAACTTGAACAGAATATTACATCATGTACGCTCGCCATGCTTCAGGCACACAATTGCCATAATTCAATTGATGTTTGTGCGTACATGCATATAGTGCCCAGACAGGCAGTGATATGCAGCGAGGTGAGGCAGAGTCTTGACAATGCTAAATTCCCTTGTCGTATAAACAACCCTTTATGAAGTCTAAGAACACTGTACGCTGTTTACTTAAGAAGTACCGTAATGGTACGCTAGTTGCGTAACGATCGCTCAGCCGTAGGCGAGACGCTCAAGTGTCACGATCGCTCACGGCCCAGTGATCACAGGACACGTTATTGGCTATGACTAGAGTAATGATTCGCTATGGCGTAGCGGACGCTCGAGACCACGAGGAGATCACCAGCGGCGCAGACGCTCACAACGCTATACCTTTATGTCTAAACCTTATACCAATGAAATACACAGAATACCTTAATGTGAATACAGGGTGTAAGTGCAACCTTGTGTAACCTGACTAACTACAAAGCTGCTTGAGCATCACCGACGCCCAAGTGAACACTTAACACTATAGGAAATACACAGATACTGGTTTAGGGTCCAAAGCCTATTAACTGTATTATATCTAATGTATTTGTAAAAGGGGATAACAGTACAAATGATACACTACAATATAACAGAGACTTCCTAACCAAAATACAATACTATCTAATACAATACAATACTAGTCTAGGGGAGATACGAGAGAAAGAGAAGGGAAAGAGAGAGAGAGAGACGGAGAGAGATGAGAGAAATTGGCTCACAGAAAGACAATGATTACGGAGAGAAACTTACGCACAGGGTAAACGATCGCATGCGCCTGGACATCCAGCACCCGATTTTCAGCAATGAGAACCGTTGAAGAGTGAGAGCTGGATGTGGTCGGCCTGCCTATTTATGCCCCACACACAATGCAATCTCATAGTCCCTACAATCCCATTGTCCATTGGATGAAGGAATTCGACCCTGTATCACAACAAAAGGTCATAGGTTGATTCATACAGGTGGGCTGTGACGATTTCCAACAGCTCAGGTGGGTGGGAAACTAGGTTTCCCGCCGCATACCTGAGTACGAGTAAATAGTAGAAATGGACATAAACTTCTTATGTCCATAACTATTCGCACGAGCGATTAATACGCTCCAAACCAACACCGGAATATTGCTAATTAAATACTCTTCCGATGGGTACCAAACACTGCTGTATGATTCCTGTTAGACCCTTCGTACAATACAAAGAGGGATTACTTTAAACAGGGACCTTCTATATTAACCAAACTTTCAGAAACTATCAAAGGGATCATGATCTATAATTTACATTAATTGTGAAAATATGTAACGAATGAGTCGCACGCTACGACTACATAAACTCTACCGTAAATACGCATACCGCGCCTGCGAGTGCACGCTATTGCGGGTATGCGCCTTCACGGGAGAGCGTACGCATGCGCAGCACGGACCAGTGTGCGGTGCAAATATGGCAACGTGCATGGGGATATTTTTCTGACTTTGACAGTCCACCCTTTGGCAGTCAATAATAACTGCCACCTTCTAAAACATTTCAAAAGGAGAAAAATATATGTCAGGGGTTAATTCATTTCCATGGTTGGGTGAGGGAGGAGAGAGGAGTAGGTGTGAAGAGGGTATGACCTAGTGTGATAGCAGAAGCATGTGTGTATGAGTCCATGTTTGGAGGGTCATGTATCATCGTGCCGTACGTGTTGTAAATCAAGCTTCGAGGTATTGCGAAGTATACATTTGAATTCCTTCTTATCCTGTGGTACAGGTCTGTGGATGGGCTGTCAAACTTTACCGAGCTCTTTTCGGATTTTGAACAAAATGGGGAGCACATTTTAGTTGATGGTACATGAATGGGGGAGGTATGTGGTTGCTGATATCTGTGCCTGTATTCCCTATCGTCTATGTGTGTCATTACCTGAGGGTTGTAGAGATGAAGATAAAGAACACTTATGGAAAATGCAATGATATTCTATGTCAGGGAAATGTACATCTGTCGTCGAAGTTGTGTTCGGTATCGGTTGAGAGTCGTCTTCTTTGCGCTGTATTGCTCCTTGGGCATGAGCAAATAGCTTTGTCAGAGCCATCGGATTTACAAAAAAAATGTTGGGCTAGCGTGAGTTTTAAAAGTACTAGGGAAACTGGGGATCCATGGCAAAGTTCATCAAATGTCCATTTCTCAAGTGGTCAAAACTTCATCTTTGGTGCTTGTCTGTTGTCTGTATAGCGTCTCGTCAACTTCCTCGTCCAAGGGGGTCTTCGTATCTTGGAGAAAGGCAGAAAAAACAGGTGAAAGAAACGGACCGTATAATCGCATTTTCATCACATTCTGGTTTCTATCATTGGGTCATAAATCAAATCCAGGTTAATTACAGTTTCCTCACTCCTCAGGCTCATCACTTTTGTACTTTGTTTGCACCTCATTAAAGCCTGCCCGCATCTAAATATCAATCCAATCGATATAACGACACCCAAGATACATAGTAGAAACTTTCCAACATCCATTATGACTCCTTGAGCCCAGTCTCCTAAACCGGAGAACCAATTTCGCGGGTTCAACCATGACACCCAACCAGTCAGCTCATTACCTACAGCAGCAAGGGTGAGATTGTGTTTTCGACGAAATTCCCACTTTAATTGCAGAATATCGTCCATCTTTTGGTCTATGACCTCTACCGGATCCTCGGTGCTATTTGTGATATAAGTGCAACACTTTATGCCGTACTGTGTTGCCAATGTAACACAATATCCGCCTGTTACTGCTGTAAGATAATTAAGAACCATCCTATGCTGAACTAGTTCCGTTTTGTAAGCTTGAAGTTCTCTTCCAGTGTATCTAAACGTGTCATCATACATTTCAGTGATATTATCTAACAAATTGGCGAGTGCGGAAATGTATCTATAATTCATCACTCCTCGAGCGGTGCGAGTGAAATCTAACGCTACCAGGACCTGAATCCCGGTGGATTCATGGATAAGATCAGAGGCCGGATGCTCTAACCTTTCTGACAGTTGTCTTTTAACTCGGTGCTCGTAATGAGTGTGAGTATAAGGAGCTTGGGCACCATGGTGTATGTCCTTCATTTTGTCATGTGTAACAGTCATCACTTCAGGCAATACTTTTCCAATATAACACAATCCTTCAGAGTTTGGGGCAAGCCACTTGTACGCCTTTCTCCCGCATATGAAATATGCGTCATCGGGGAGAACATAAGGGACAGAGAAGGACATGACCATGTTACAAACCTTCCAGGTGAAATCTCCTGACCCTAATTCTTCCATCTGCTTAATGCACGTATCAGTTTGTACGATATGTGCACAGTATCCTGGTGATACCTCTCCAACTCTAGTAATCCTATTTCCTAAGGTATATCGATACCGGAAAGATTTTCCTCTACTGGCTATGTGGCGTACAAGCTCTGTATCTGTAGGCATTCTATCTGCTCTGTGTGAAAAGGTCATGGTAAGGTTGCTCCATGACACTTCCCAATTTCCCGGCTTACGGGGGTTGGAGATATTAAAACATAAGAGGGACCTATCCACATGGTATTGGTGGAGCTTCAAACTAGGAGGGCTGGAGATGTTAAATCTCCGGTCCACCGGTCTCCCACCACTTAGCTCAAGTACCTCCCCTAACGTTAAAGGAAATGGTACTAGCCCTGATTTGCTATGACCCTGAGGTACTTGAGAGCATACCCAACAATCTGTTTTGTTTAACACATTACCCACTAAAGAGTGATAGTCACTCAATGGATGCCGGTCCATATGGATATTAAAACTGGATTGGCATTTCTTTATGCATCCATCTTCAACCAGATTATCACAGAGCCTACAGATACAATTTTCTTCAGCTAACAATCCATCACAATTTCTTCTATCGGATCGTTTTCTGATACTCGCCTTTGCTTGTTGGTTTGGTTGATCTTGGAAAACTACGCCTCCATCATCATAATCGGAACCCATTCCAGAACCTCTCTCGACCTCTATGGTACTCTCGCCGGAACAGACTGCTCTGGTCAACATCACGGTTAACATCAAAATCCGGATCACAGTCTCTTGGGGCAAGTCCATCTTTGAGGAGGAAATAGAGAAGAATGAGAAGGGGGAAAAAAGAAATTTCAAGGAAGAGGGGATGGGAAGTGGAGAAAAACAATAAAAGGGAGAGGGGAGTCGACAACTGCTTTCGGTCTTCAAGGCTCAGGGGCCGCCTCAGTCCTCCTGGAACAGACACTCCAGTGATACAACCTCTACCGTCTGTTCCTTATCACGGGACTTCTCTGGATCAGCAATCTTTTTGCAGTGGGATGAATGGACCCAAGTCTCTCTCTCAGCCACCTTCAATGCTGTGGTGCTAGTCAATAAGACCTGGTATGGTCCTTCCCATCTATCAATAAGACAACCTGAGCGTAGAAAATTTCGTATCATTACATAATCCCCAGGTTCAATGTCATGACAATTACTATCTGGTAAATCAGGAATCACCAACTTCAGATTATCATTTTGATTCCTCAACTGCTTACTCATGTTAATCAAGTACTTTACAGTTACTTCATTGTTACATTTCAAATCATCCTGAGGGTTAATCATGACATGCGGTTGTCGACCAAACAAGATTTCAAAAGGAGACAGATTAAGAGGGGACCTGGGAGTGGTTCTGATGCTATACAAAACAATGGGTAAAGCTTCTGGCCACGTCAATCCTGTCTCTGCCATTACTTTACTCAATTTATTTTTAATAGTGCTGTTCACTCTTTCGACCTTCGCGCTCGCCTGTGGACGGTACGGAGTGTGCAGCTTGCTATCAATTCCCATCAACTTACACATTCCTTGAAAGACATCACCTGTAAAATGGGTACCCCTATCACTTTCAATGATTCTAGGGATACCATATCTACATACAAATTCCTGCACAATTTTCTTAGCTGTAAACATAGCGGTATTTGTAGCTGCTGGGAAAGCTTCGACCCAATTCGAGAAAACATCTATACAAACAAGTACATATTTCAAATTTCGACATGGGGGTAATTGAATGAAGTCGATTTGTATTACCTGGAAAGGGCCGCCGGCAGGTGGGATATGGGATGGTTCTGTAGGTATTGCCTTTCCAATATTCTTTCTCAGACAGGTAAGGCATGACATTGCTCTTTTACTCGCATGAGAGGAGAATCCTGGGGCGCACCAGTATGCTCTTACCAATTTGCACATCCCCTCCTTGCCTAGATGAGTCAGCCCGTGAGCTGCTTCAGCCAGACATGGAAGGTATGCCCTGGGGGCCACTGGTTTACCATGTCCATCCGTCCAGAGCCCTGAGGACTCCTGGCCATATCCCTTTGCCTTCCAGACTGCTCTTTCCTGTGTGGAACACAAATTCTGCATCTCACACAACTTTTGTGTGTTGATGGTATTAAATACCATCAGTTGTGTGGTGTCTGTCTGTATGGGGGTAGCAGCTGCAAGCTTTGCGGCTTCGTCTGCTCGGCTGTTACCAAGGGATACTGGGTCTTGGCTATATGTATGTGCTTTACATTTGATAACAGCCACTCTGTCGGGTTCCTGTATCGCTGTTAGAAGCCTTTTTATATATGCTGCATGCGCTATCGGTGTACCAGCTGCCGTCATGAAATTTCTGAGGCGCCATAGGGCTCCGAAATCATGTACTACCCCGAAGGCGTATCTAGAGTCGGTGTAGATATTGGCTGACTTACCCTTAGCCAATTCACATGCTCTGGTTAGGGCGACCAGTTCAGCAACCTGGGCTGAATGAGGTGGGCCTAGCGGTTCCGCTTCTATGGTGTCTTGGTCATCTACGACTGCGTATCCAGTACACAAGTCTCCCGAGTCTGACTGTCTGTGACAACTACCGTCCGTGTAGAAAGTTAGATCTACATCTTCCAGTGGATTGTCACTGATGTCAGGCCTTG
Source organism: Pseudophryne corroboree (assembly GCF_028390025.1). NCBI lineage: Eukaryota > Metazoa > Chordata > Amphibia > Anura > Myobatrachidae > Pseudophryne > Pseudophryne corroboree. The sequence goes on from NC_086445.1 coordinate 617,097,902, forward strand.
CGGTAAAATTTTGGGTCAAATATTCCATACAATCATGTGTATCTTCCTTTGCATTAAATCCTCCTTCCCCATCACTCTCACCTTCCACCCTTTGTGCCTGACCAGGCACACCTGGGAGAAAAGTTGCAGGATTTAATGCGCTGCATCTCCTTATGGTGATGTTTACTGGGGCCATTAATGCCAATTCCCATCTTGTAAACCTTGCAGATGAGACGTGTCTGGTTTGGGCAGAATTCAATAAGGCAGATACCGCATGTGGTGTATGGATTGTGAGGTTGTGGCCTAGCACGACATCTTCGCTTTTTGTCACTAGCAATGCTATCGCCGCAACGCTACGCAAACATGTGGGGAGGGATCGCGCTACCGTGTCTAGCTGGGCGCTGTAGTATGCGACTGGCCTGCTGGCGTCACCGTGTTTTTGGGTTAGTACACCTGCTGCGCACCCAGCACTTTCTGTTCCGTATAGTTCAAAGGGTTTCCCATAGTCTGGCATACCTAGTGCTGGTGCCTGCGTTAGGCACTGTTTGAGTCTCTCAAATGCTGTTTCGGATTCGTCTGTATGCGAAATCCGATCAGGTTTGTTTGAAGAGACCATTTCCTGCAAAGGTAACGCCAATATGGAAAACCCTGGGATCCAATTACGGCAATACCCACACATTCCTAAAAACGTCCTGATCTGTTGCTGGGTTTGTGGCAGTGTCATGTCTCTAATGGCTTGGATTCTATCAGCGGTCAGGTGTCTCAGTCCTTGTGTTAGACAGTGTCCCAAATATTTTACCTTAGTCTGGCATAATTGTAACTTGTCTTTGGAAACCTTGTGACCTGTGTCTGAAAGATGAAACAGGAGCTGTTTCGTATCCTTCAGAGATGCTTCCAGTGAATCTGAACACAGTAATAGATCGTCCACATACTGTATCAATACTGATCCACTGTCTGGTTGGAAAGACTGTAAACAATCATGCAAAGCCTGAGAAAATATACTTGGA